>NC_051063.1:132341204-132539204 GCF_004664715.2 Peromyscus leucopus | reverse complement strand
TCAGACACAGGCAGATATATGTGAGTTCAAAGTTAGCATGGTCTACAGAGCGAGATTCAAGACAGGTACCAAAATTACACAGAGTTATCTGTCTAGCAAAACAAAAATAAAAAGCATATTTGGAGTATGTATAACATTTAGGAATTGCCCCTGTGCCAAGTGGAAAGTACAGGTGTGAGACATTAGTTCAGGCATTTGATTAGTAGTGTATGTGTTTGATTCTACCACCCTAATATCTGGCACTATGGCATATTCTGTTTTATTCTTCCCATCATATAAAAAGGAACATCAATTTGTGAACCAGGAACAAGTCGCCTGGTGCATATGCACTCCAGTATGTGTGAAGGATGAGGCAAAATTCCCTTAGGATTTAAGTGCAGTAGTGAGATGTGAAATAGTCAGCACTAGTCTGAAGAAGGAGGATTGAAATATTAACAAGTGGGCAAGTCTGGAAAGTAAGTGTGGTATCTTCCAGTAATAACATTTGGAGACAAAAAACTGAGGAAGTAGGAAAAGTTTGTAAGATTTTATAAGTTAAAAGATGGGACAAATTATGGTGGGAAGAGGATGTATTAGGTGACCCAAAATTTAGTTTCTTATATTCAATATTAAGGAGCTTAGCAGCCCCCAAATCACATATGATTGGTGACCATCCCTGTGTGGTGTGGTGTAGTTTTGTGACAGGTATTCTACAGGTGCAAGGAGGGTCCCTGCTGGTGCCCTAGAATCCCAAGTGCATATCATTCTCTTTCTGTGACATAGACGGAGAAGGGATGAGTTGATCTGGGAGGTATAGTGCAGAGTCCTGAAGCAGAGCCTATTGGAATTTCTGGAAAGGATTAATAATGGGGTGAATGAGGGATTAATTCAGGATCTCTGAGCTGCCTCACATAAGGGGTTTGGCAGGAGATTAAAATGATCAAATGCAGGATTACAAGGATTTAGCTATTTCTAGAAAGGACAGAATATCATGTTCAGTAGAGTAGCCTGCAAAAGACTGAATTAGATGCTTTCTATCTGAAGCTATAGCCTAGTATGATGTGGTAATGTTTACACCTAAAAGGTGCCATGAGGAGTGGAGAGCTGGATTTTGGAACTTGAGACTTCATAACTCCAGGTGTACAAAAAATTTAGAAGAGGAGAGGTTTTAGTTTGTGACATATACTTATAGGCCACAGAGTAGAATGTTATCTACTAATTGAAAAGTTAAATCCAATGAGGGAGAGGGAGAGCAAGTCAGAACCTGGGCATTGATGAAATAGTTGTGGGATGTCCAAGAAGCTGTGTGTCAAGACAGTCCAAGTTAACTACATATAGAGGTAAGTGTCAGCAACTGTCCAGGATAAGGTAAAGATATTTTGAGACAGAGGGCTGACAGGGATAGGAAAGAAGGTAACCTTGAGATATAGTACTGAGTAATGTGTGGTTTCTGAAGGGATAGTGTAAAGAATTGTGTAAAGTCCAGCTATTACAGGATTGAGAGGACCACTGAAGATCTAATGAGCTGCAGGTGTACTGATATTATTTTGTGCTGAAATGTGGTGATATTTTATTTATGCTTTATTAAAGCTTGCAGGAGATCAGGTGGGAAAGGCCAGCCATTTAAAGTAAACAAAAATTCAGGCAGCACACATATCAGACAGGGTCTCTGTGTGTTCAAGGCCATAATAAGCAACAGAGCATAGCATGGTGACAAACTCCTTTAAGGCCAGTACCAAACATAAAGACCTGGAGTTCTGTATGGACATAGAACGTAAAAAAGAAATAACTTGGCTAATATAGCCAATTATAGGGCATAGGAACAAGGCAATAAAAGCATGTGTAAGACAACAAGTAGCTTGCATTGGGATGATGCAGGGTTGGTGAGGTAAGGTTTCCTTTCAACGTTTCCAATTTCCCTGATCTCTAATTCTTCACCCCAATATTTAGCACTGTGTTTTTTATTTAATGATAACATTTAGTAGTTACATGCCGGTCTTAAATCAGGTGGTATACCCTATTACTCTTTTAACTCTTTAGAATAGAGGTGTTAAAAGGAGAAAAATTTAGATGAAGTAGCATCTTTCTGAGAAGTTCAAGGATGATAGGCTTAAGTCCTCTATGGCTCTGGAGTGAAATTGTGTACTGGATTTGAGTGATGTACCAGGAAGGGTGCTGGAACTGGATAACAATAGAGTGATGGTTTCTAGCAAGAGAAGGGTTCTGGCTATCCAAGACTATGGGGTCCACCTGAGAGATTGAAAGGGAAATGTCATGTCAGAGCTAGTGGTCTGCGTGCCAAGAAAGAGGAGGAGAGGAGCTGCTGACAAATCTGTGGTAGGGAAATGTGGGCACTAATGAACTAGAAGCTAGTGCCTTAGCTAAAAAATTTCTTCCCATTATGTGCACAGGGCAGGTTTGCACATACCAAACTGTGTGTAAAAGATATACCCATGAAAATATATTTAAGTCATGTGGTTTGTGAGGTAAGTTAGAGTGACCCCCTCCCCAGAAAACAGGGAGTTTGGAATGACAGGTAAGACCCCAAAACTCCATCAGGATGAAGTAAGGGTCTCCAGTGTCCAAAGAAATGAAATGGTCATCCCTATACTATAATGGCTACTCAAGGTGTTGGTAAGACATGACTGTTGTTGGGTAAGGACCTGGGTACCTTTAATCATCCATGACCCAGGGTAGGAGATTGCATGTATCTTGGTCTTAGATTAATGTACCCATGTCTTGAGTTACACAGGGTCAGTCAACTAACCTATGTCCATATCAATGGCGTTTTAGATGAGGCCCAGGTGACCTATATGGGGAAGGGGTTGGCTCAAGCCCAATGGCTTTCTCTACAAATTTTTAAAGAGGAACATGGAGGCCTTCATGTGGCTGGTCACATAGCCTGTGCTAGATTTGACAGTCTTGTTTTCAGGCTTATTCATGTCTCACAGGCTGTGCCATGCAGGAACATAGACTATGTAATCAAGCTGCATGCAGGTTACATCATCATATACCATAGGGTAACTTAGTAGGCAAGGCCCTGGGATGCCTAAGTTATCTTCCTGACAGATGGACAGAGGATACATAGGCATGTAGTTAGGAGTGGCTGGTACACATAAGACCACAAGAGACCATTAGCCAGTTATCTACTGTTAGTTGGAGTGAGAGGCCATGGTAATTTCATTTTATCCTACGTTCCCTTTTCAGTTTCCCTGCTTCTTTTACAACACACAGGAAGTAGGGAGAGACAGATGAGTCACAGCTCTAATGGAGATCTCCAAAGTCATTGCCTTCACTTGCTTCTCCTTCCACTTTAGACAGCTCTCTTCTTATTGGTTGTGTATTTGAATATGAGTCATACAGATGGAATAAAAGAGATTGCAGTCCACAGTTCCAATAGCCAGGCTTCTGGCTAAATTCCAGCTCATAGCTGGATTTAGCCAAAGCCTGACTGGAAATAACACAAGAGAAGGATAACTGTCCCTGAGACTGTGCAGACAGAGGCAGTAGAAACACGGATAAGCAGGGTTAGGTGGTAATGTCCACACTCCTTCTCTGAGTCACCTGTTCCTGCTTGGTCTGCCAGAAATGTCCTCCTTCCTCAGAAGCCACTGCTTCAGGTTTAAACCTGACAGAAACCAGTGATGTATTGATTATATGCTCCCTTAGAGGACCGATTAAGAAAAGGACTCTGTCAGTGACAATTCTCACTTAGCCACTTGGGAATCTATGAAAATTTCAAGAATCAGATTCCACAAATAATTGCATTTGTGGAATCTAAAATGGCATATCAAAAACTGTTACCTTAAAAGTAAAATTTGCAGCCCAGTATCATAATCAGCCATCTGCAGGTGGAGAGTGAGGCTTTCAGGTAGAAAGCCAGGAAACAGGGCCAAGTACCAGGTACATGATCACTGTCTAGTTTCCATGAGATGTTCTTGTCTATTGAGAATGGAATTCTGGGCCTAAGATTCATTATATCATTTCCTGTCATCCACTTTCAGTTTCATTGTTTTGGCTGCAGCACACATTTAGTTGGGAGGGTGAAATGAATCAGCAGCTCTGAAGGAGATCTCAAAGAGAACCACGGGATTTGCTTTCCATTGGTGGAATTGAGTTCACTGTCAATATTGTTTCCTGTTTGTTGTGCCATTTCCCACCCCCTCATTTCCCAAGAGTATTCTCGAGTTGAAGCAGCAGGAAATATTATTTAGAAGGATTTCGGAGAGAGAAACACATAGAAAATACAGGATAGCTTTGAGGGTGCTTGTATCCTATTCCATCCAGCATCTACTGTCTCAGGCCTTGTGTAGTTAAAGCAATGCCAAGGGGTAGAGAAAAGACAACCCCATGCACAGACAGGTGCAGGACCTCTAAACATGCATCAGATGCATGATCGAATCATCCTCTCTAGGCAGACTTGTTGGGTAAAGAATAAATGGGCTCCAACAGGTTCCTATTCCAAACAAAATTTGAATGCACACTCTCCTCCATCAGAAGCAAGAAGAGCTAATAAAGTTGTCACCAGAGCAGTTATTCACCAGTCAGCCTGTGGATATAATCTGGGTCTCAGTTGCTTATGAACACACTAAATCCAATTGTTATTTGGGGGCCACAAGGCAGATTGCTCCTGTAATACAAGGGGAGACAGATCCCGTGGAAATTACCAAATCAAAGATTGTTTGATTCCAGCATTACAGATCTGAGTCACCTGATGCTGTCAAACGTGCAGCAAGCAGATTCCTGCTTCTGCAGCTACTGGCTCCTCTTTAAAGATGTGTTCTCTTGTTTTTGGTTTGAATTCACTTCAGGCTTTAAGATCTGGCGTCGGCTAGTGGAGTCCTGCTCTTCCATTCTTCTGAATCTACTGCTTTCTTTAAGGATATAGCATTCCTGTGCCTGTCTTGATGTCCTTCACTATGGGCAAGGAAGTTGAATTTCTTGATGCTTTAGTATCTGGCAGAGAGTGGTGAAATCCTGCTGTTTCTTCTACCCTGGGAGATTTATTGTGGGAATGGTTTGGCATTGTAATTTTATTCAAAAACCATAGAGACACTTAAAATATGGAGCAGTATCATTAGCACTCATTTCTCTACCTCTTACCAGAGTCAATAATGTATGGAAAATAAATTATAGCACTGCATACTTACTTGTTAATATCCTGATGCCTGTTAGTTATTCACAATATCAACTTTGCATTCTTGGTTTGCATTATCACTGTGTTCTTTCATAAAGAGTCTTTTGTACATGATTTTTTCCTAATTCTCAGTCCATTCCTATATATGAAAGAAGAGAGGGCATTAACTTCATTGTGTGTCAATTATTTATTGATGATGGCAGACAGACATTCAATACTTCATTTGATAATAATAAACACACTTTTTTTCATTTTTTCTTGAATAATTACTTGAATCCTCCCCTGATTATTTGGTCACTATGACAAAATTATATTTGAGAGTTACTGCTATTTTCTCATTTAGAGTATGTAGCTCATGAGAGTGAGAAATCTTGTTCTTCATCATTTAGTGCACTAAAATGCAGATTTACGTTCAGCCCTATCACATGTAGTCAATCCCAGTGAAGCTTGTAAATAGCAGCAATTGATTTTCTTTTCCATGATGACATTAGATTGGAAGTATTTCAAAAATAGTTTATTTTCATCATATTGGGTTGTGTAAGTATATTTTTGAAATGGCCCTTTAAGCTCCAGTTTGGCACTAAGGATATACTTTTGTCACTGAAGTAAAACAAATAACACATTACTGCCACATTAGTGAGAAAACACTGACACACTGCATAGTATAAGGGATTCAGTTTTCACAATATCTCTCCACTTGTTCTATGATGCATTTCAACAACATTATAACACTGATATGTTTATGTATGTGTATATGTATGATTTTGCTTATCCATATGTATGCATATACACAGATACATATGTATGTGTACACTTTCTTGAGACAGTTTTTAAATTCATGCATGAGTACTGAATTTAGAATATGTTGCACTTCTTTTTTCCATCCTACTACATAATATCTGCCCCGTAGATTGTCAAAATAAATACCACTATTTATTAAAATTATTTTACTAAATTTTTCATATAAAAATTGTACATTACTAATTCATACAGTGTACAGTATGTGGTGATTAGGGGTAGTCATTTGAACAATGACCTTTTGTAGTTGAAATGACTATGAGTGTTAGTGTACAGTGTAAATGGATTCTTTCTATCTTAGCATCCAATATTTGTGCAAGATTTTCTGCTACGTGGGGATCTTGAGAGAGTTTCCCATCTATGTTGGCATTATCGTTTGTGGTTTTACTGTCCTCACCATTTTTGTTGATTTCTTGCCTTCATGTAATATTTTCTTGGCACTCAAATTGTCTAATATATGTGCTTTTTAATTCCCTTCTTTGTTAGAAGACACTGTCTTCATCCAGACATCCTTTTTGTTTTAATATGATCTGTGTCTGATCATTGTATGAAATATTTTCTTATTCAAAAAATAATGGTGAGATTCTGGATTGATCAGGTGACATGAGAGAAAAACATTATAAGTTATATTCCATTTGAGTAGATTTGGAGATCTGTATTAGTCATGTAAATGGTGCTTTTTTTTCAGACAGTAACAGCCAATGTGGCCTGTTATTATGAGGATAAATATTTAGAAGAATGTCAGAAATTATATGCTTTCAGGGAATTATCAGATGAAGGTTCTCCTTTTGGTCTTGTACCTTCCTGCCATGTGGAATATACTAAGACATTATATTCCATAGAGTTTGTGGTCTTGTCTATGTTATATGTCTAAATTTCTCAAAAAGGTTATAGTGAGAACTAGTCCTGTCTTTCCATATGAAAGCATCAGTACCCTATGCAGGGCTAAATGTTGGTAAATTATGACATTAGAAAGAGTTGGCAAAGCCATCAACTTTACCTTGTTGTTTGTAGTCCTGTTAGCTGCAATTTTACCTTAATAAAGCAGAATGATTATAAGTGGAGATAACAGGTCTATCAATGGCTTAAGGGACTGTTTATAACATCATCATAAAGTAAACAATTGTTAAAAAGGATCTCCATTTTTAAGAACAACAATGATCACACATAATTTTTCCAAATTCTATGCTTTTATGTACAGGCGACACCTCTGCATTTTTCTTGTATGATGTGTGTGTGTGTGTGTGTGTGTGTGTGTGTGTGTGTTTATTACAAAATATCATCATAGACACTTGTATGTGTTGACATTTTTTCTGTCTCATTGTTTCTTTACTGAACATCTGTATTGTATTTGACCTCATGATACAAATCCTAAATTCCTATGATATTTGCAGTTTAACAAGGCTTAGCTTAGGGTATGGAATGGCACACAACATTTATGGTTGGCTCTTTTCCCCTTTCCCGCTTTCTCTGAGAGCCTATCTTCATGGCTTAGCCATCAGGAGCCATGATTACCGCTGTAGCTCTGGGAAGCTTTTGGGTCCATTCTGTCACTGAGTAGCATATGTCCCACTGCTTATAAACACCATTTAATCCACATGCTTTCAACTAATGTTAACATTAGTACTTTTGATCGTGACCATTCTGACAGGTGTCTTAAGGATGGTATTTTACTGGAAGTTTGATTTGAATTTCACTGGTCTCTAAGGTTGTTTAATAGTTCATTAAGTGTAACTGGGATATTCAAATTCTTTTGTTGAGAACGTTCTCTTTAAATCTGTCCCCAGTTTTTACTCACCTTATTTGGTATTTGTATACCTGATTTCTTGTGTTCTTTATATTTTTTTATATCAATCCTCTGACAGATGTGTAGTAGGTGAACATTTTTTCCCCATCTTGTAGGTTAATGGTTTGTCTTATTGACAGCATTTCAGGGAGGGCCTAGCTAATTCTCCTAGTAAAAGGGAGAGTTGTCCCAAACTAGCCTTCCCCCTTAATCATATACTAAAGGTCTTCATAGAGCCTTCATCTAGTACCTGATGGAACAAATGCAGAGATCCAGATTCAACCCCTGGCTCGAGATCTTAGGGTGCAGAACATAAGATATAGGGATTATATGAGCAGGGGAGCATCAAGATTATGATGAGAAAAAAACCACATAGACAGATTACCTGATGACCTGAGGTTTTGGGGGCTCATGGACTCTGGACAGACTGCCAGGGAGCTGGCATGTGACTGGGCTAAGCCCTCTGAATCTGGGAGACATTTTTGTAGCTTGGTATTTCATGGGAACATTAGCAGCAGGACCAGGACATTCCATTAATGCATGTGCTATCTCTTGGAAACATATTCGCTATGGTAGGATGCTTTATTAAGCCTTGATGCCATGGGGAGTTCGTTGCTCCTGCCTCAACTTAATATTCAGTTCTTTGTTGATTCCCAAGAGAGACCTTACCCCATTTGAAATGAGAGGGAGGAAGGATTGGGGATTTGAATGGACTTACAGGGAGAAAAAAGGATGGGGAAATGTCATTGATAATGTGAAACACTATTTTTAAGTGAATACCTATAACTTATTTATTATTTTATTTTACAATAAAATTTAATTTTACATATCAGTCCCCGATTTCCTTGTTCTCCCCACTCCCGCCACCCCTGCCTTCCCCTCTGGCCTCCCCACATTCCCATCTCCTCCAGGGCAAAGACTCCCCCAAGGATTGAGATCAACCTCATAGACTCAGTCCAGGCAGGTCCAGTCCCCTCCTCACAGCCTGAGCCAAGTGTTCCTGCATAAGCCCCAGGTTTCACACAGCCAACACATGCAATGAGCCCAGGACCTGGTCCCATTGCCTGGATGCCTCCCAAACAGATCAAGCCAATCAACTGTCTTATCTACTCAGAGGGCTTGACCCAGTTGGGGCCTCCCAGCCATTGGTTCATAATTCTTGTGTTTCCCTTAGTTTGGCTATTTGTCCTTGTGCTTTATCCAACCTTGGTCTCAACAATTCTCACTCATATCAACCCTCCTCTATCTAGCCAATTGCACTCCTGGAGCTCCACCTGGGGCCTGACCGTGGATCTCTGCATCCAGTTCCCTCAGTCATTAGATGACAATTAAAAAAATAAATTAATCTTAATATATTTCTTTATCATGAATATATTGTATGATATTATATTACTTTTGGCTCTATTTTGAAGAAAGCTTGAAATCAACATTTTTCTTCAACCCTAACAGCTTTTTGTAAAGCACTCTATTATATATAAATATATCATGTATTTTTATTCAACTACATGTAAAATTATGATTATAAAATTTGAAACAATATATGTAATCATATATCATAATTATAATTCTACTACATAAGAAAACACATATAAGTTTCTGGCACATACAGATCAGAGAGAGCAGCCAGATGCATTTGACAGCTCAGAGTCACAATCAGCAAAGTCAAGACAGGAATGACAACTTGCTTATAAATAGAGAGAATCTAGGCCAATCAGCTGGAAGTTCTCTCAGCACATCTATTAATTATTCTATCACTATTTACCATGTGAGAGAAAATAAAAAGTGCAATAAATCCCCCAGGAAGATTATTAATTGGGAAGGACAAGGAGAGATTGTGCAATAGGCTTATTAGAAATGAGTGGTGTGGAAGAGGTGGCCAGGGAATGGGTGGAATCTGCTGTTGTTGGTTGCCTGAGCATGGGTTTTGGCCTTATGCAGCTATGTCCACATGCACATAATTTATTTGATCAAGCTACAAGCTTATTCCATGTTCATCTAGCACAGGGATTACATAGGATGCAAGGATCTGGGAAGACTAAGCATTCTGCCTGACTGATAGAGAGTGCTTGCATGGTTATTTAGTTAGGGGGTGTAACATTCCTACTACACTTGTAGATATAGGAAAACATAGGGGGATAAGGGTGGCACATAAATGGGAATGGGGGTTCTTAGCCACCCAGAACTGCTTCCAGCTGACTTATTGGACATTAAGCAATTTGGGGGATAGGAAATGTGGCTTTTCAAGAAGTAGCTGGACAATCAGAGGTAGCTGTATATTTTCTTCTGGTTTGGGCCCTGTGAAATTGGCAAGTTGCTGGAGAGGCAGAAGAACAAGTTCAGAAAAAAAAATTGCCTTGCGGGGGAATCCCCAGGAAGAGGGAGGTTCATCCTGTGACCAGTAAAGTTTGAATGATACTTATCTGAAGGGGATCTGGACTATCCAGGTGGATCCAAGTCAGCTGTAGAGGTTGGAAGAAGATTTAAGTTTATCAAGAATACAAATGTTAAACCTATTATGAAGAAAGCAAAAGCAATTTAAAAGCTTGAGCTGGGTGCCATGATCTCATAATGTTTAGTACTCTGCTGCTATCAGAATTAAATTGGTTAGTGTTAGCAAGTGAGAGAGAGAGAGAGACTGAGAGAGAGAGAGAGAGAGAGAGAGAGAGAGAGAGAGAGAGAGAGAGAGAGAGAAAGAGAGGAGGTGCATGGAGAGAATGTAGCTAGAGTTTTCCTGGTATGACTGGCCCAAGATCAGGACAAATCTTTTTCACCTGCAAGTCACGCAGCTCCTCAGACCCAAGCAAGTAAACCCACAGAGACGATATTGCATATAAACTGTATGGCCATGTCAGGCTTCTTGTTATCTGTTCTTATATTTTAAATTAACCCATTTCTATTACTCTATACCTTGCCACGTGGCTTGTGGCTTACCATGTCTTACATCATGCTTCTCCTCCTGGCTGGTGGCAGCCCCTCTCTGTCTCAGCCTTACTGTTCCCAGAATTGTCTTTTCTACTTCTTCCACCTATACTTCGTGCCTGGCTATTGGCCAATCAGCATTTTATTTAACAGAGCAAATTCCACAGCTGAAGAAAGAGAGGGAGAAAAAGAAATGTGGATCATGCTTTTTTTTTTTACTATTATCAATTAGGTATTTTTAAATTCTCCTGAGATAAACCTTAAGGTACCTTTTTGCTTTATTATTTTAATATTGAGGAGACACAGGTGATCAATTGCAGAGGACATTTAATAGTAATAGATTGATATATTAAAGTTTATTTTACAGAGTGAAGACCCCTTTGATGTTTATACCTCTGGTATATTAAGGTTTATTACCTGTATATTTTTGGTATATTTTGATGTTCCTTGTATCTCTGGATCTATGACTGATGTTGGTCTTGTAACAAATAGTTAAGTAGTTAATTAGAAATTTGAATATGTTATTAAAGTCACAGAGAGAAATTATTGAAGCAGAATATGTCAGTAGGGACAGGAGTATCTGAAGAAGGAATCAGGAAGAAGATAAAAACTTAGCCAACGCCTTTAATCCCAGCACTCGGGAGGCAGAGCCAGGCGGATCTCTGTGAGTTTGAGGCCAGCCTGGGCTACTAAGTGAGTTCCAGGAAAGGCACAAAGCTACACAAAGAAACCCTGTCTCGAAAAACCAAAAAAAAAAAAAAAAAAAAAAAAAGAAGAAGAAGATAAAAACTTCAGGGGTTCACAATTCAGTGGTTTTAATATGCGAGGAAACCATATTCTTCTAGAATTGGTGACAAGGCATTACTCCTGATATCCTCTGGAACTTAAGAGACTGGGGCCCTGTTAGCTTCACTGTGTATGAGGAAGTATATCTCTTGGGTGAGGGCAGAATAAAAGGTTTCAGGCAGCGGAGATGTATCCACTGGGGAAAGCCCTCAAGTTTAGCACCTGTGGGGGAGTTAAAAGAAGTATTTGAAGGGTACCTTCCATTTAGTGTAATGGAGTGGGTTTTACTGGACTGGAGGGGAAAGAAGGACCTGATCCCCAAAGTGGATAGAGGGTTGGGTGTAGCTTGAGTTTTTCGCCTTGCCCACAGTCAGGACAAATCTCTGTCACTCGCCAGTCCCACAGCCGCTCAGACCCAACCAAGTAAACACAGAGACTTTATATTGCTTACAAACTGTATGGCCATGGCAGGCTTCTTGCTAACTTTTCCTATATCTTTAAGTAACCCATGACCAGAGACACTGCAGCCACCGCCATGACCAGCAGCATGTGAAGACGCCGATAAGCCACCAGCCACGGGGCGAGGTATAGAGTAGTAATAAGCTCATAAGAAGTAAAGATACTAGTTGTGTATAAGAAGTAGAATGGGTTACTTAAAGATATAAGAAAAGTTAGCAAGAATGGGTTACTTGATGAGAATGTTCTGCCAGTGAGAAAGGGACATGTATTTTAACCAGTTTATATTCTCTGACTACCTTTCACAAAGGGAGAATGGCCACTGGGATGGCATGACTGGGTTTGGGTTACTTAGCAGCTCAATAACCCATGACAATTAGGAAGAAAGTTGGCGATCAGTGTTGGCAAGTTGAAACTGACAGATATCAGATAAGCGGAAGGTGAGGGAGGAGCAAAAAGAGCAGTTTCTCAGAAAAGGGAATGGGAGATTGGAAAGGCAGAAGTTCATTAGCAGGATTTAATGCAGTAAGAATTGGTTCCTTAGATTCAGGAGGCATAGATAGGAGCACATGGGTAGATAAATGGAAACAGGAATGGCGGTTTTAGAGGTGAGCAATAAAAAGACTTGGATATGAAGTAACCATGTTCATTTGCAGGTTTGCTGTTAGATTATTCCCATAAAATATCAGGGTCCAGTGTGCAATTAGGGAGTCATTTTTTATTGTTGTCTAAGGGATTCTTAACCTATTTTTTAATGCAAAGACTGATAATTAAGGCATTAAGTTGAGAGTTCTAAGAGTTTCTAACAGGCATCCCAGAGAAGATGTGTGGCTAATATTATTGGAAGTCTTGCTTCCCATGGCTATGATAAAGAAAGGAATTCAATCAGTCAATCAATCAATCAATCAATAAACAAAATACAAATAAACATGACCTAAATTCTAAAATCACACAGTTTCTGAAATAGTATGAGGATCAGTTTTTTGGCACAAGTCACTCAGGTCTTTGTCAAGCAAGAAGAGTATGGGCTGGGGCAATAGCCCAAGGATGAGGGTCTGACAGACAATAACCAAATGTGAATGATATTTCATACTGCAGTTTTGGGGAATGGCTAATGGTTTAGCCTGTATTGTGGGATGATGACAGCCTATGAAGACTGTGGATGAGTGTTCCTAAGAACCTGAAGGAAGCCTGATGATCAATGGTCCTTCCTATGGGTTCAAGGGACAGTTTAAGCTGGCTGGTATAGGGAAAACTCACCAATAGAATGAGTTATCTGGCAGCAAGACAAATGGAAAGTGGGTAATAGAAAATAAATGAAACTTGGTACAGGACTCTGGACACAGGCTGCTAGGAGGGTTCTCTTTGTCATGCAGTGACAATGATCTTTATTTGTAGTACTATTTACTGTTCAAGAGAAAAGAAGAGGTGCAAAGAAACCCACTATAAGTGTTATTATTGTGGGAGGGAAAAGTGGGATTGCGCAATAGATCTACTGGAAATGAATGGTGTGGAGAAAGAGGTTGGGGAACAGGTTGAATCTGCTTTTATACTTCCCGTATAGCATGCTCATATGACTTACATAGCTATGCCATGCTGGTACATAGTCTATGTAATCAAGCTGCATGCAGGTTACATAATCACATACCATAGGGTTACTTAGTAGGCAAGGCCCTGGGATGACTAAACTATCTTCCTGACTGATGGAGATAGGATGCACAGTCATTTAGTTTGGGGTTGGCTTGGAATCATAACACTACAAGACACCATCAGCCTGTTTTCTACTGTTAGTTGGTGCAGAACCCAGAGTAAACACTTTATCCTGTCTTCCTCTTTCAGTTGCCCTGCCCATTTTAGAACACACAGGGAGGAGGGAGACAGAGGTGAGTCAGCAGGTCTGATGGACATCTCCAAAGTCATTGCTATCATTTGCTTTCCCTTCTCCTTTAGACAGCTCTCTTCTTATTGGTTGTGTATTTGAATATGAGTCAGACAGATGGAATAAAAAGGCTTGCAGTCCACAGTTTCAATAGCCAGGCTCCTGGCTAAATTCCAGCACATACCTGGATTTAGCCAAACCCTGACTGTAAACAACACAGGAGAATGATAATTGTCCCAGAGAACTGCAGCAGACAGAGGCAGTAGAAACATAGGATAGGCAGGGATTATGTGGTGTTTTCCACACTTCTGCTCTGAGTCACCTGCATCTGTTTGCTCTGTCGGATATATGACCCTTCCTCTGAAGCCACTGCTTCAGCTTTAATATTTGTGATCACTACCTTAGATTGAATCCTCCACTATCAGCAAGGATGATTTACATTGGGAAAAATACCTGACAGAAACCAGGGCTGTATTGATATTATATTCCCTCAAAGTAGCCATTAAGAAAATGACTGTGTCAGTGACATTTCTCACTTAGCCACCTGGGACTCTTTGAAAATTTAAAGTTTTAAATTCCACAAATAAGTGCATTTGTGGAATCTAAAATGGTATATCGGAAACTGTTCCCTGAAAGGTACAATTTGCAGCCCAGAATCACAATCAGCCATCAGCAGGTGGAAAGTGAGGCTGTCATGTAGATAGTCCGGAAACAGGGACAAGTACCTGGGTATGTGATCAACCTCTAATTACCACGGGATGATTTTCTCTTTTCAGAATTGCATTCTGGGTAGTCCAGCATTCATTACATCATTTCCTGTCATCCACTTTCAGTTTCCTTGTTTCGGCTGCGGTGCACATTGGGTTGGGAGGGAGAAGTGACTCAGCAGCTCTGAAGGAGATCTCAAAGAGTAACACAGGATTTTGCTTTCCATTGGTGAAATTGAGTTCACTGTCCATATTGTTTCCTGTGGGTTGGGCCATGTCCCACCCCCTCATTTGTCCAGAGAATTCTCGAGTAAAACCTGCAGGAAGTATTATTTAGAATGATATAGGTGAGTGAATCAGATAGAAAATACAGGATTGCTTTGAGAGTGCCTGTCTCCTAATCCATCCAGCATACTGTCTCTGCCCTAGGGTATTTAAAGGAAGGACAAAGGGTGGAGAAAAGACCTCACCTCAGTACAGACAAGTGTAGACCATTTCAGATTCCTGCCCTCAAGGCCATTCTCCAGTCACCCCTCTAAACAGACACCCTGGGTAAAGCCTAAATTAGCAATTAGCGATACCAGGTTTCTGTTACAAACACAATTTGAAAGCACGCACTCCTCCATCAGAGGAAAGGGGAGCAAATAAAATTTTTAGCAGAGGAGATTCTCAGCAATCAGCCTCTTGTGTTAAGGGTCTCAGTTTCTCATGGATATAATCATAATCCTATTTTACATTGGCCCAGACAATGCAGCTTGTTCCTTACATAGAAGCAGAGACAGAGCCCATGGAAATTAGCAAAGTCAAAGCTTGTATGTTTCCTAGCATTACAGATCTGACTCAAATGATCCTGTCAAATGTGTAGCAAGCAGATGCCTGCTTCTGCAGCTACAGCTTCTTTTTAAAGATGTGGGCTCCCTGTCTTGTTTGAATTCACTTAAGGTTTTTGTATCTTGCTGAGACTTGGGGAGTCCTGCTCTTTCCTTCTTCTGAAGCCACTGCTTACCTTAATGGTATGGCAGCCCTGTGTCTATATTGAAGTGCTGCTCTAGAAGCAAGGGATTTAATTCTCTTGAGGCTTTTGTATCTGGCAGAGAGTAGTTAAATCCTGTTCTTTCCTCTACCCTGGGAGATTTATTGTGGAAATGGCTATGGCATTGTATTTTTATTCAGAAACCTTAGAGTCATTGAAAATATGGAGCATTAATAACTGCAGACACTTCTCTAACTGTCACCAAAGGCAAAATATATGGAAAATAAAGTATATCACAAGAAATTTACTTCTTATCAACCTGTTGCCATTTAGATTATCACATGTTCAAATTTGCTTTCTTGGTTTGCATTATTACTGTGTTCAGGCATACAGAATATCATGTAGGTGATTTTTTTCTTCTCAGCCCATTCCTATATATGAAATCAAAGAGGTCCTTAGCTTTCTTGGAAGTCAATTATTTATTGATAATGACAGAGAGATATTCAATACTTCCCTTGAAAACAATAAACACATGTTTCCTTTTTGTTGAATATTTTTTAGTATGCTTTGAAACAGTGCAGACCTTGTCTTGTGTCTCCCCCCTCAGAATCTGAATTCCTTGTCTGATAGTAAATTTAATACTGGAAAACTATGGTATGTTGGAATCAGCAACAACCTCTGAATCTTTTGGATGCTTTCTGCCATCTTTTCATTACAAATATATGTGATTCTCAGGTAGAGATGAACACATTAAATATCAGAACATGGTACTTTAAAGCATCTCAGGCTCTTTAGAAAACCCTTGTCTGTATATCATTGTGTTGTTTCCCAATATTGCCTGAAGTAATATCTCTTATCAGGGCCAAGTGATGCACATATATTTGAGTACATCAATGTTATTAGGACTCTGTTTATTTCTATATGACTCTGGCAGAAGAAAGAAACTATTTTTGTAAAATCTGTCACCATTCGGGTCTCAGGTTCCTGGTCATTAAATGCAGTATGGTGAATTTCTTCCAATTATTGGTCTTCATCATAAACCTTCTAATTACTTTATTCCTCCCCTGATAATTTGGCCACCTTCACTGTTGTCACATGTAGTCAATCCCAGTGAAACTTCTAAATAGCAACAATTGGATTTTTGTTCTATGATGACAGAAGACTGTACAGACTTCAAAAATAGCTTTTTTTCCATATCATATTAGAATGTGTAAGTATATTTTGAGATGGTCTGGTAAGCTCCAATAAAGGCATACTTTTGGTGATGAAGTAAAACAAATAACACTTTCCTGCCACATGAGTCAGAAAACACTGTCAGGCTTCATACTATGAGAGATTTAATTTTCACAATCTCTCCATTGATTTTATGATGAATTTCAATTATTTTATAATATTTATATAAGTTACGTATGTGTGTATATATATGAGTTTAACTCTTATTTGTGACAATATTAAAGTAGGTTTCTAATATTGAATTTCTAATATATTTTCTTTAGCAATGTAGTTTTTTTGTAAAATATCAGTAATACTTTGGTATTTACTTTTCTTTTTCACATAATAACATAAATACATTTTACCCATCTCTTCCCTTCTTCCAATTGGTCATATATATTCCTTTTCATTTTCAAATCCATACTCATTTTTATTAATTTTTTACATACCTTTTGAACAAGTATATACACACATTACACATCTACTACATTCAATATGAGGAAGAACCTACAGTCATTTTAATAACTTTAATTTTAAATTTAATTTGTTTTAAAATTTTTAGTCAAGCACATCAGTATCAACAATATCCATATTAATTATTTTCTTATTTGTATGCTTCTTTAAGCATACATATGGTAAAATATATTAAAAATTAAAGAAATAGACAAAACAATCATAAAATATGGAAATTATTGTGAAAACAATATATCATTTTCAGTGTTCTTTGCTTATTATACCCCTATGAACTTAGTACAGGATTATGTTGATCATACATGTAATTGAGTTTGCAGGGATATGAGGTGGAGTGTAGAGAGACAGAGCTTTACTGCATTGGAGTCTATAGAAAACACTATGACACAGGAATGCCTAATTCACGTATGTCTGGAAATGTTTGATGATATAACTGCCCAAAACACAAAGTCATGTACATGTACCTTTGTTGATTTGTTATTCATTAAAATACCTTTTGAGCCTTGGTACAAATAAATGCCATGTACTATTAACAAAGGTCTAATATCATGGTATTTTCATAGATGTCATGCCAAAGTTAAGAAACTGCAACTTAAATTTGGTGGTTTACTGCTCTCTGTGATTCCAGCTGCAGGGGATCATATATCCTCCTATGGCCTCAGTGTGTACTGACAGACATGTGCACACACATAAATAAAATAAAAATTTAAACAATTCACATGCAGCTTATTCAGGTCAGACACTTCGTGTTATAAGATACTCTGATGTATACAAACATATAAAATACCCTGAGAAATGTGACAGGATGCTTTATTTTCATGGTGACCACATCATTCCATTCATTAATTTTTATTAAATATAAGGCTTTGATCTTTCTGGTGTTCATCCTTCCCTACAAGCTCCTGATAAGCCTGTGGAGGTGGCTACCCAACAACCCCACAATTTCCCAGCATTTTATTGAGGAAGAGCATCAGGAAATATTAGAAGGATGAGAAGGATTTAGATTGTGGAGATAAACAGATAGAAAATACAAGATAGCCTTTAGAGGGCCTGGAACCTATCTCAATGGGCCCTGACACTGTCTGTCCTAGGGTATTTATAGAAATTTAGAGCAAAAGACAACCCCCCAGCACAGCCAAATCCAGACCATCTCAGACACCTGCACTCAGGTCTGTGGTCCAATCATCCTCTCTATGCAGACCTGAGAAATGTGAGAAGGGTGCAAGCAAATTTGGGGAGTCTTGCCAGAGAAGAAAGAGACATCTGGCAGTCTTAACAGTCATTTAAAGATCCTCTGTAAAGGCAGGGCATCTGTCTTGAGCCCACAGGTCTAGATTCTCTCAGTTACTTCTCTCTGTGTCCTGTAGAATATCTGGCAGTTTCCTCTGCGAAGTGGGAACCTCAAGGACCATTGGTCCAAGCAAATTCCTATGTTGACATTTATTAGTAATATGTTTGGGTTTAGAGAAGGAGTGAATCAATTCTATTTCCAAATCCAGCTCGGGATATTTGGGAATTTGTGTATAGTTTCTCATACTACTTCCTGCTAGATGAGGGCACTGTATAATTATGGAAACACAAAGACAATGTTAGAATTATGGAATAGTTCTTGAGGCTGTATTGTGTGATCCAATTGTCGTGAAACCATTCTGGATGTTGAATCATCTGGGCCATGGTGTCATTGGAGACCTTTCAGGGTAACTTGGCTGGTCAACATGATGTATCTTAATCTGGAAATAAATCCATAGCCTTTTGCTTTCTGTGGAAACAAAAGCAGAGTCTCTTTCCAGAGTAACATAGCCTTGGATCCAAATTTTGAAGTCAAAATGCCTTTAACAAATACATATTAGGTTAACATAGCAGCCATTACAATCAAATGTCTCTCTGGAGTTAAAATGTTCAAAGACAGCACAGTAGAGAATCTCTGTATAATATCTATCCTTATGTGGCTTATTTTTTATATTACTTTTATTTTCTGTTTCAATACTTTATTCTTTAAAACTATATATTTCTTCATATAACTGCATATATTCATTGTTGTCACTCTTTCGAGCCTATATACACTTTTACACACATTGTAAACTATTTCATTGAATCTGTCTTATTGTGAAATTCTTCTTTTAATTGCAGCATTACTAAGACTGAAATATCAGCTGTGGCTTTAGAGAAACCAGGGTCACAGCCAGACTCTGGGAGGCAGTGGGTCTATTCCTCTATCAAAGCAGCATGTAGCCCAGAAACCTTTTATTCGTCTGTACTATCAAAGGATAAATCCACCATACAGTGTAATGTACAGCTTTTAGATATCTCATTCTTGACATGCTGCATCAAGCCCACATACCACAAACCTGCAATAAAATAGGTCAAGGCCCCAGGCTACAGGTTATTTGAGAGAGACAAATAGGAAGCTGTTTTAGCTCCATTTTGGAATCTTCTTTCTCAGCTTTGAGGTGCAAACTTTTGACCCATTTTCTGGCGCCATTTGTAGCTGGAATTTTCCTGTATACACCTGGCTCCTACAGCTGCTCAGATCCAAGTAAACACACAGAGACTTATAAACTGTATAGTCATGGGAGACTTCTTTCTATGTAGTTCTTTTTTGATTATTTTATAATTTGATTTTCTTTTACATATCAGTCACAGATTCCCCTGTCCCCTCTCCTCCTGCCCACCCCCCACACACTAACCCCAACCCACGCCCCATTCCCATTTTCTCCAGGCCAAGGACTCTCCTGGGGATTCAGCTCAACCTGGCAGATTCAATCCAGGTAGGTCTAGTCCCTTCCTCCCAGGCTGAGAAAAGTATCCCTGCATAAGCCCCAGGTTCCAAACACCCAGCTTATGCACTAAGGACATGTCCCATTACACACAATGGATCTCAGAATAAAAATATTCTGAATCCCCTTCTATATGTGAAGGATGGGGCCACACTTCCTCTAAGGTTTCAGTGCAGGAATGAGATGGAGAATGGGCAGGGTTTTACTGAGGAAGAAGGCTTGTAAAATGAAGGGTTGGCAGGACTGGAAAATAAGTGTGGCATCTACCAGTGATGCTACAATGAGAGAAAGAACTCAGGAAGGATGTAAAGTTTGTAAGACTTCATAAATTAAATGATGGGACAGATTATAGTGGGAGAAGTTAGGTGAGTGTGATCCACAGATAGTTTCTTTGATTCCGCAATAAAGAGCTCAGCTGCTGCTAAAGCACAAACACAAGGTACCCATCCCTGAGTGGTGAGAGCTAGTTTTTTTTTGACAGATATGCTATACATGCCAAAGTGGATCCCAGATGAAGTCCTAGGGACGCAAGTGAATAATCCTCTCTCTATGTTACATAGATAAAGAAGGGCTGAATTAGGTCTGGAAAGTTTAAGAAGGAGCCTTTTGAAGACCACCGAGGGGGCACTTCATAAACCAATCCTAGAACTTGGGAGGCAGACCAGGCAGACCTCTGTGAGTTACAGGCCAACATGATCTACAGAAGGAAATCCAGGACAGGTACCAGGGCTACACAGAGAAACCTGTTTTCTAAAACCCAAAACACAACAAAACAACAACAACAACAAAAACCAAAGACCACAATGGAAACTAACACAAACACAGCACAGAGACAGCAGTTAGATGCATGTGGCAGCACAGAGTCACAATCAGAAAAGTCCAGACAGAAATGAAATGTAGCCATTTTGTAGATAGCTAAATTTTATGATAAAGCAGCCGAAAACTCAATCTGCTCAACAGCAATCACCAGCCAGTTTTCTACTGTTATTTGGAGGCAGAGGCCTGGGTAATTTACATTTTATCCTATGTTCCCTTTTCCCCTTTCAGTATCCAGACTTCTTTTGTAACACACAAGGGAGGGGGTACAGGTGAGTCAGAGGCTCTGATGGATATCTTCAAATTCACTGACATCATTTGCTTTCATTTCTGAGTTTGAGATCTCTCTTTTAATTAGTTCCTAATCTATGTCTTTTCGATTGGGGGCAGTCAGATCAAATAAAAATGCCTGCACTGAAGGGTTTTACCAGCCAGGTTCCTGGCTAAACTCCAGCTCTTAGCTGGATTTAGCTAGGAGCTTGGTTGTAAACAACTCCAGAAAATGAAAACTGTGCCAGAGCCCTACATCAGGCAGAGGTTATATAAACCTAGGATAGGCAGGGATTTGGTGGGATTTCTCACACTCTTGCTCTGAGTCACCTGCACCGGTTTGCTCTTCAGGAAATGTACTCCTGTCTCTAAAGGCACAGCTTCAGCCTTAGTATCTGTAATCTCTGCCTCATTCTTGCATTCTGCATTATCAGCAAGGAAGATTTATTTTGAGAAACAATCCCTGATACAAAATAGGAATGTATTGATTATATGATTCCTAAGGAGACCCATTATAAAACGACAATATCAGGGAAAATCTCACTTAGCCCCCATGGGATTCTAAGAAAATTTCATGTGTCAGATTCCAGAAATAAGTGTGCTTGGGGAATCTGAAATGGTATATTGGAAACTGTTAACTAAAAGGTACAATTGACAGCCCAAAATCACAATCAGCCATCAGCAGGTGGAAAGCAAGGCTTTTCAAGCAGATAGCCACAATACAGGGCCAAATACCTTGATATAAGTTCAACCCCTACTTACCATGGGGTGCTCTTTTCCTTTGAGAATTGCATTCTGGTTCTAGGATATATTACATTATTTCCTGTCATTCACTTTCAGTTTCATTATTTCAACTGCAGCACACATTTAGTTGGGAGAGTGAAATGAATCAGCAATTCTGATGGAGATCTCAGAGTACCCCAGGATTTGTGTTTCATTGGTGGTTTGAGATCACTCTCTGTATTGCTTCCTGTTTGAGGGGTAATCCCGACTCCCACATTTACCCATTGTACTCTCACATAGAAACAGCAGGAAATATTATTTAGAAGGATTTAGGGGAGAAAAAAGATAGAAAATACAGATGAGTATCAAGATTGCCTGGATTTTAATCCATGTGCCCTAGTGCTGTGGGATGGTCTGTATGTCAAATTGCTCTGATTGGTCAATAAATAAAACACTGATTGGCCAGTGGCCAGGCAGGAAGTAGGTGGGACAAGGAGAGAGGAGAATTCTGGGAAGCAGAAGGCTGAGGCAGAGAGACACTGCAGCCACCGCCAGGACAAGCAGCATGTAAAGACACTGGTAAGCCACCAGCCACGTGGCAAGGTATAGATTTATAAAGATGGATTAATTTAAGATAAAAGAACAGTTAGCAAGAAGCCTGCCATGGCCATACAGTCTGTAAGCAATATAAGTCTCTGTGTTTACTTGGTTGGGTCTGAGTGGCTGTGGGACTGGCGGGTGACAAAGATTTGTCCTGACTGTGAGCAAGGCAGGAAAACTCTAGCTACAAATGGCCCTGACGTGTTGGCAAGACTACCTAAAACCTAGAAAAGATTCAAAATGAGCTAAAAACAGCTTCTAATTGTCTCTTCAAATGACAGCAGCCTGCGGTTGAGCTACTGGTGGTTGCTATCGTGCGAGCTCGATCTGCAGATGGCAATGTGCTCTGAAATGACATATTAAGCTAGGCTCTGCAAGTGGCACATTAAGTGTGTGGTGATTTAGCTTTGCTAGTACAAACAAAAAGAGTTCTGGCTACACACTGCTGATAAAAGCATAGACCGATGGCTCCAGAGCTGGTGAAAACAAACCATGCATTTTGGGAAGCTGAGTGGCAGAGCCAGCAGCCAAGCAGTTTCAGGCTCAGAAGCTTCAGTAAAGCAATAGCCTCAATAATATAAAAAATAAGCACGTAAAGATGCTACCACACAGAGAATCTGATTATGTTCTCTTGATATTCATAACTGAAGAAAAACATTGATTGCAAAAGCTGTTGAGTTATGCAAAATGTGTATTTTAAGGTACTTGACTTCAAATTTGCTATAAGGATATGTTGCTTTGGAAAGAGGCTCTGCTTTTGTTCTACAGAAAGCAAAGGCTATGGATTGTTCAGATTAGATACATAGGTTTGACCGCCAGACCACCTGAGTCTCGATGACACCATGATCAATGATCCAACATCCAGAATCGTTTCAAGGCAACTGGCTCAGACGTACAGTCCAGGACTACTCATGATCCTAAAATATTCTTTGTGTCCCATAAGATACAGCCCCCCTCCAGCAGGAAGTATAAGAAAGCTATGCCAAATTCCAAATATACAAGCTGCTTGGAGATGTGTAAAAGTTAAACTCCTTTTAAAAAAAAAAATGGAAGTGCTGTGGATGTCTTATGTCAAATTGCTCTGATTGGTCAATAAATAAAACACTGATTGGCATGCCAGCAGAAGTAGTGGACAAGGAGAGGGAGAATTCTGAAGCAGAACTGAGCAGAGAACACTGCAGCACCGCAGACAAGCAGCATGTAAAGACACCGGTAAGCAACTAGCCACGTCGCAAGAGACTGAGCCCTTGGAAACTAGCAAAGTCAGTAGTTGATTCCCACTGTTACAGTTGTGAGTCACCTAATGCTGTCAAATGTGCTGCAACCAGATCCTGCTTCTGCATATACTGCTTGTTTTTAAAGATGTGGCCCCTCTGTCTGAGTTTGAATTCACCTCAGGTGTTATTAACTGGCAGAGACTAGGGGAATCCTGCTCTTTCCTTCCTCTAAAGTGCCTGTTTCCCTTAAGGATATGGCATCCCTGTGTCAGTCTTGAAGTTCTGCTCTATGGGCAAGGAAGATAAATTTCTTGAGGCTTTAGTACCTGGAAGAACTAGCGAAATCCTGCTCTTTTCTCTACCCTGGGAGATTTATTGTGGGGATGGCTATGGCATTTTAGTTTCATTCATGAACCTTAGAGCTACTGAAAATATCAATTAAAACTATATGTAGGCACTACCCTACCTGTCACCCCCAAAATAATGTATAGACAATAAATTACAACATAGGAAAATTAGTGTAATCATCCTGTTGCCATATACATTCTCACAGGCTCAACTTCGCATTCTTGGTTTGCATTATCACTGAGTTCTAGTATACAGAATCTCTTGTATTTGATTTTTTCTACTTGTCAGCCCATTCCTTTCTACATCATCAGACTGGCCATGAGCCTTGTTGGAAATCAATTATTTATGGATGATTGCAGAGAGGTATTTATTAATTTCCTGGAAAACAATAAACACATCAGATTTCCTTTTTTCTTTGGTATTTATTTTGTATGAGTTGAATAAGTGCAGATCTTATATTGTGGCTTTAACCACAACTCTGAATTCCTATGTTCCCTAGTAAAATTGAGACTAGAAAATTTGGTACATTGGAGTCATCAACCACATCTCATTATCTTCGGATCTTTCTGACATCTCTTCATTAGAAATGTAAGGGGAACTCATGTATTATTTTGGTGAAGTCATTAAACATCAGAACATAGTGCACCAAAGCCTCTCAGACTATAGAAAGATTCTCACTACACATTAGTGTGTTGTTTCCTGACTATTGCCTGAATTAACATCTCTGATCTAATGAGACAGATCTTAAACTCGTATGATTGATTCATTTATACAGGGCTCAGGTTTTTGTATGTTTTGGCACATGGCATTTGTTGTTGTCACACACACACTTCTGGTTCTCTGAGAGCCTAGCTTCATGGCTTAGCTATCAAGAGCCTTGATTACTACTGCAGCTCTGGGAATTTTATGAGTCCATGCTGACAGTGAGTAGCATACCGCCCACTGCTTATAAACACCATGTAATATACATACTTTTCAACATATGCTGTCATTAGCTGTTTAACCTTGGCAATTCTGACAGGTATAGAATGGTATCTTAGAGGCATTTTGATTTACATTTCCCTGAGAGCTAAGTGAATTTAATACTTTGTTAAGTGTATCATGGCAATTTAAAAATTCTTGTTGGGAATTCTCTGCTTAAATCTGCCCCATTTTATAATGGCATTATTTAGCATTTTGATGTATAATTTCTTGATATATATATATATATATATATATATGTGTGTGTGTGTGTGTGTGTGTGTGTGTGTATGTGTGTGTGTGTGTTTCAAGACAGGGTTTCTCTGGAACTCACTCTGGAGGCCAGCCTGGCCTGGAACTCACAGATATTCACCTCCCTCTGCCTCCCAAGTGCTGGGATTGAAGTTGTGCACCACCACTGTCCGGCTATGTATTTTTGATATCATTCCTCAGTCAGATGTGGAGTTGGTGAGGACTGTTTCCATTCCTGTAGGCTGCCATTTGTCTTATTGACAGGGTTACAGTGTTGACCCCAGCTAAATCTTCAAGCAGCAATGAGAGGGTTCCTGAACTGTCTTGCCCTGTAATCAAATTGGTGACTATCCTAATTGTCTTCATAGAGCCTTCATCCAGTACCTGCTGGAAGCAAAAGAAGAGATCCACAGTCAAGCACTGGGCTGAGATCTGATAATCCAGAAGAGAGTTTTTAGGGATTATGTGAACAGGGGAACATCAAGATCAAGATGGATAACATACACAGATGAGCTGAGCTTGTGGTAGCTCATGGACTCTGGAGGGAGAGCTAGAGACCTGGCATGTGACTGGACTAGGCCCTCTGCATCTACAGTTCTGTAGCTTGATCTTTTATGGGGCCCCTACCAGTGGGACCATTACCTGTACCTAAGGCATTACCTGATTCTTAGGGAACCTACTACCTATGGTAGGATGCTTTGTTTACATTGATTCAGGGGGGTGGAGACGCTTGGTCCTGCTTCAACTTGATATGCTATACTTTGTTGATTTCTTAAGAGTGACCTTAACCCATTTGAATGGAGAGGAGGAAGGATAGGGATTTCAAAGAGAGTTTGTGGAGGAAATGGGAACAAGAAGGCAGGGGAAATTGTGGTCCATAGGCAAAATAAAATGAAAAAAAAAAATAAAACACATGAGGAAACAAAAATAAATAGGTAAACCCCATTTAAGCATTTGGTCAAAGTCTCTTTTAAAAGAGCCATATCCTATTAGTAGGTAGCACTCAGCCAAGAAGCCTGCTCTTAAAAGAGCCATTCCTGTGTTTTCCACTAGCAGTAGCTTAGCTGAGGAAAGCCAGTTGTCATGAAGCCACCATTTGCTCCATTTTTGGGTGTTTAGATTTTCTTGTAAATAGTTTGGATATAGGCCAGATTAGCTGGACACTCTCTCAGCACATCTGTAATTTATTTTATCGCTATTTACCATGTGAGAGAGAGCAAAGAGTGCAACAAAAACCAATGGAACATTGATAATTGGAAGGGTATAAAGGGATTGTGCAATAGGCTTACTAGAAATGAAAGGTGTGGAAATGGTGGCCAGGGAATGGGTAGAATCTGCTATTGTAGGTCCCTTGAGCATATGCATATGATCTTATGTAACTATGTCCCACATGCACATAGAGTCTGTGATCAAGCTGCAAGCATATTCCATGATCATCTAGCACACAGATTACATAGGACATAAGGCCTGGAGATGACTAATCATTCTGCCTGACTGATGAACAGTGCAAGTATGATCATGTAGCTAGAGGTTGGCTAGGAATTGTAAATTCCTACTACAATAGTAGTTATAGGAAAAATAAGGTGCTATCGGTGGCAGATAAATGGGAATGGGGGTGCTTTGTCACCCAGGACTGCTTCCAGCTGACTTTGTGGGTATTGGGTAATTTTGGGGTTAGGAAAGGGAGCTTTTCTTGAAGTAGGTGGACAATCTGAGGTAGCTGAATTATTTCTTTGGGTTTGAACCCGGGGGAATGTTCCATTGCTGCTTGGATCTGGCTTTTTGGAATTCTCACATTGCCAGAGAGGCAGAAGAGGCAATTCAGAAAAATAATCATCTTGTGGGGGGGGGGGGAGGGGGACAGGGGTGACGGAACCCAGGAAGAGGGAGGTAGATCCTGTGAACAGTAAAGTCTGAATGATACTTATGTGAATGTGATCTGGAGTGTCCAGGTGGATCCAAGCTGGCCCTAGAGCTCATTAGAAGTTTTAAGTTTACCAAGGGACAGATGTTAAACATATTATGAAACAACCAAAAATAATTTAAAATTTTGAGGTGGTAGCCATGATATTAAAATGTTTAGTGCTCTGCTGCTATTAGAATTTTACTGGTTAGTGTTGGAGAGAGAAAGAAGAGAGAGAGAGACAGAGACAGAGACAGGAATAGGGAGAGAGAGAAAAATGTAAAGAATGCTTTTATTATTCTTATGAATTAGACTTGTTTAACTTTACCAGAGACAAACCTTACATCACCTGTTTCCTTTATTATTTTAGTATCCAGGAGACAAAGGTGATCAATTGCTGAGGGCATTTAACAGTGATAGATTGTTATATTAAAGTTTGTTTTTATAGAGAGAAAACACTTGAGAGGCAGAGGTGTTTATACCTCTGTTCTATTAGTGTTTCTTACCAGTATATTTTGAAGGTCCTTGCGCCTCAGGGTGTATGGCTGATGTTGTTCTTGTAACAATTAGCTGGGTAATTTATTAGAAATTTGAAAATATTAGAATCACCAAGGGAAACTGATGAAGCAGAATATGTCAGTAGGGACAAGAGAACTTGAAGAAGGAATCAGGAAGAAGAAAAAACATATGGGGTTCACAATTCAGTGCGATTGAATAGTGTGGTATGAAACCACATTCTTTTAGAATTGGTGACAAGGCATTAATCCTGATGTCCTCTGTAACTTATGAGAGGGACACCCAGTATGTTTCACTGTGTATGAGGAAGATTTTCTCTTGATTGAGGGAAGGATAAAAGGTTTCAGACAGGAGAGCGATATCCAGTGGGGGACAGCCCTCAATCTTAGCAGTTGTGGGGGGTTACAAGAAACCTTGGGTACCTTCCCATTTAGTGGAAAGGGATGAAGGGTGCTGGATTGGAGGGGAAAGAAGGACCTGATCCCCAATGTAGATTGGGGTTGACATGGATTATCACATGGCTGGGGAAAGGAGGGTCAGCACAATTCCACAGGAGAGAGTAGAGGTGATAGAGTAGCAGAGTAAGGAGATGATCAGGGAGAGGTGAAGGTTTGGATAGGAGGCCAGGGTTAGAGCCGGTCTCCCATGTAAGAGTTCATATGGTGAGATTGAAAGGGCTTGCTTGGGAAGTGTTCAGAGCCTGAAAAGAGCTGGAGAAAATTATTTCCCATACTCAGGCTGAAGTACATGTGGTATCTTAATACAAATGTTTTTTAAAGACCTGTTGGTATCCTTTACCTTCTCTGAGGACTTAGGATGATAAGGGATATGAAAAGGCCAATGAATATTAAGATCTTTTGACATGTTCTCAAAAACCTAGAGGTGAACTCCAGACAATTATCAGGCTGCGGAAAGGCAGGGATCCCAAATTCTGGAGGAGGTCAGTAACTGCCTGAGGCCACTGATTACATAAAAGAAAAGTCTCTACTGAAAATGAAAATGAATCCATGGCCATGGGGAGACATTTACTTTTTCTGACTCTGAGCACATGGGTACAATCAAGCTACCAGTCACATCTTGGAAGGAACCCTCTAACCTGGTGGGTTGGAAAAGTTTGGCTTCAATATTTAAAATTGGAATCTGCCTCATCACAACTTTAACAAGAGGCAGTAATTGTTCTTAAGAACTGTAATTCCTCAGAGGTAGGTAGATTGGCTTCTATGAACTGAGAGAGAGCCAGACTATTAGGGAGAAAGAGCTGGTGTAGATAGGACAGAATTGGCCTAGTGTCAGGAGCTGACTGTGAGGATGTGTTTTGAGCTATATATATATATATTTTTTATATTTTTTTATTATATATATATATATTGTCTGTGGTGAATGACATGAGTCTGGGCCATAGACTGCCACTGTTCTAGCTGCCTGGTTGGTACAATTATTTTCCTTAGATAGGATGGCGCTGCCAATCTGATGAAATTGACAGTGAATGATTTCTATCACCTTGGGGAGATGGGACACTTTATTTTGGCCATTAATTGCCCTGAGTTATATATGAACTATCCTTTTGCTATGAGAAGCTCATGCTCTTTCCTGATAGGAGTGTGTGACAGGAGGATATGAAAAGTATATTTGGAAGCTGGGTGGTGGTGGCACATGCCTTTAATACCAGCACTTGGGAGTCAGACCCAGGCAGATATCTGTGAGTTCAAATCTAGTATGGTCTACAGAGCAAGATTCAGGACAGGAAACAAAATTACACAAAGTTATCTGTCTTGCAAAACAAAAAGAAAAAACATATTTGGAATATGTATAACATTTAAGAATTTCCACTCTGCCAACTGGAAGGTACAGGTGAGAGACATTAGCTGAGTCTGTTGGTTAGTTGTGTGTGTGTCTGTGATTCTACCACACCAATATCTGACACTATGACATATCCTGCTTTATGGGTCCCTTCAGGTAAAAGTGAGCTGACATCTGTATACAGGTATGAATGGCTTGAGGCAATGTGGCCTCCTGTAGGTGTGAAGGGTGAGGTAATACTTCCTTTAGGATTTCAGTTCTGTACTGAAATCTGGTATAGAGAGCTCAATGCAAGGTAGAATGATTGAAAATTAAGAGGTAGGCCAGACTGGAAAGTAAGTGTGGTATCTTCCAGTAATGCCACTTGGAGAGAAAGAACTCAGAAAGCCTTTACAAACTGAAAAGATGTGACAGTTCATGGTTGAGAAGAGATAGTAGTAGGTAATCCAAAATTTAATTCTTTGATCCATGATTAAAGAGCTCAGCAGCTGCTAATTCACATATGCATGGTACCCATTTCTGCGATGGTGAGGTGTAGTTTTTTTTTTTTTCTTTTTGACAGGTATGCTACAGGTGCGAAGGAGAGTCTCTGCTGGTTCTCTGGGGTCACAAGGCATATCCTTCTCTTTCTGTTACATAGAGGGGGAATGGATGCTTTGTTCAAGGAGGTGTAGTGCAGGGTCCTGAAGGAGAGTCTATTGAGACTTCTGGAAAGTTTTACTAAGGGGTTAAATTTGGGGTACATGCAGGGAGCCTCGACCTGAATCATATAAGTGGTGAGCAAGGAGATTAACAAGAAGGAACCCAAGACTACAAGAAGACAGCTATTCCTAAAAAGGACCCAATCACCTCTTAAGTAGTTCTGCATGCAAAAGACTAAATTAGATGCTTTGTATCTAAACATATAGCATAATATGTTACAATAATATTTACACCCAAATAGGTGACCTGAAAAGTGGAGAGCTGGACTTTGTAACATGAGACACCATAACTCTGGCTCTACAAACAATTTAGAAGAGGAGAGGAGTTAGCTTGACTAACTTGTACTTCTGGGTTGAAGAGTTGAATGTTATCTACTTATTGTATTATGTTGGAGTAAAGGAAGGAGAAGATGAGCAAGCCAGAGCTATGGATTGATGAAATAGCAGTGGGCTGTCCCAGAATCCCTGTGGCAAGACATTTGAAGTTAGCCTTGCACACAGGTGAATGTTAGGGTCAGTCAAGTTGAAAGCAAACGTATTTTGAGACAGAGGGCTGAGAGGATTATAAAAGAAAGCATCCTTGTGGTCTAGAACTGATAAGTGAGAGGTATCTGAAGGGATAGTGTAAATAATTGTGTAAAGTATAGGCACTACAGGATGGAAAGAGACCGCTGTAGAATTAATGAGCCACAGGTGTGATGACATTTTATTTGTGCTGCAATGTGATAATATTTTACTTATGCTTTATTAAATCTTGGTTGATATCAGAGGGGAAGGCCAGCCATTTAAAGTAAACAAATATTCAGGCAGCACACACCCTCAATCAGATCACTTATCAGGCAGGTAGCTGGGCTAATATCACCAAATAAAGGGCAGAACAACAAGTTAATAAAGGTATAAGAGAGGAAGTAGCTTGCATTAGGAAGATGCGGGGTTGGTGAGGTGAGATTGGCTGCTGGCTTTTCCTTTTCCCCTGATCCCTAAGTCTTTCACCCCTATCTTTGGCTCCATGTTTTTTATTTAATTAGAACTTTTAGAAATTGGTCCACATGCAGGTCTTAAATCAGGCAGTATATTCTATTGTTCTTCCTAACTGTAATTATAGAGGCAATAAAATTAGAAGAGGTTGGGTGAAGTATCATTTTTTCTGAGAAGTTCAGAGATGAGAGGCTCAAGTCCTCTAAGGCTCTGGAGTGAGAGAGGGCACTGAGCTTGGGCGATGTAGCAGGTAGGGGGCTGCAACTGGATAAAAAAAATGATGGTGTCTAACAGCGGAAGTGTTCTGGTGTTTTGTTCTTATAAAAATAAAGTTTTAAGGGACAAAGGTGAATGGGAGTGGGGACAGATTTTGTTCCAGAAATGCATTCATCTGAAGCAGTGGGCATTGGTTAACATTTTTGCATATATAAGGGGAGATTTTGAGGTAGCTGGGCATTCTGTGGTAATTAATTGTGTCCCACAGTTTATGGTCTATAGACTATTCCATTGCCTCTTAGATCTGACAATGTGCTGGCCAGGCAGAAGAGGAAATTTAGAAAAAAAAGTTTAGTGGGAAAGGTCCACAGTGCATACCAGATTGAGCAAAGAGGGTCCTGAAATCAGAAAACTTTGAATGATACGACTCTGAAGTGTATCTGACCTCTTCATCTAGTTCCAAGGTGACTCTTTAGGTTGGAAATATTTTAAACATATTAAGGGGCAACCACAGGGAATTTAAAATCTTCATCTGATTGCCATGATATTATAGATTTTAGAAATTTGTTATAAAAATTTTATTGGTTAGAATTAGAGGAGAGAGAGAGAGAGAGAGAGAGAAGAGAGAGAGAGAGAGAGAGAGAATCATTGAACATGTTTTTATTTTTATTATCAATCAGGCCTTTAATTTTACCTGAGACAAACCAAAAGGAGACACATGAATAATTGCTGAGCACATTTAATAGTGAGAGATTATTATAATATAGTCTAATTTGTAGCGTCCAGGCCCTACTGAGTCTTGGGGTGTAATTACCTCTGGATAGTGTTTCTTACCACAAGAATATGTTTTGATAGTCTTTGAACCTCTGGCTCTACGACTGATGGGGTCCTGTAACAATTAGCTGAGCAGGAACTAGAAATTTGAATGTCTTATTAGAGTCACACAGGGAAGTTGAAGAAGCAGAATATGTCAGTAGGGACAGGAGTACTTGAAGACAGAATCAGGAAGAAAAAAAATATTTATGGTATTCCCAATCCAGAGAGATTGAGTACAGTTGTGGGATAAAACTCATTTTTCAGTAATTAGTGACAACACATTGATTCTGATGTCCTCTGGAACTTAAAAGAATAGGACCCTGTTTATTTCACTGTGTATAATAAAGAATTTCTCTTGGGTGAGGGCAGGAAAAATGGTGCAGGCAGGAGAGATGTATTCAGTGGGGGAAGCCCTCAAGCTTAGCAGCTGTGGGGGTTACAAGAATTACCTTGAAGAGTACCTACCATTTCGGGAAAAGTGATGAGTGTTGCTGGCCTGGAGGGGAAAGAAGGATCCCCAATATGAATTGGGGGTGGTCATGGATTATTACATGGCAGAGGTAAGGATGGTCAGCAATGTTCTACACGAGACAGCAGACATGATAGAGTAGAGGAGTGAGCAGGTGATCAGGGAGAGGTGATGGTTTAGATAGGAGTCCAGCAGTTTAGAGCTGGTCTCCTATACCTGAGTTCCAATGGTAGGGTTGAAATGGTTTTCTGGGAAGTGCACAGAGACTGAAAATAACTAGAGACAATAATTCCAATCAGTCAGTGTGAAGTTTCTGTGGCATCTTAATAGGAATATTTTTGAAGACATGTTGGTATGCTTTACCTTCCCTGAGGACTTAGGATGGTAGGTGATATGAAAATGCCATGATACATTAAGAGTTTTAGATATGATCTGGTGAAACTTGGAGCTGAATTCCAGACAATTACCAGACTGAAAAAGGAAGGGATCCCAAATAAGGGGATGAACTCCAAGAGGAGGAGGTCAGTGACTGTCTGAGGTCATTTAGGAACTGGAAATGCCTGTACCTCACTTGAAAATAGGTTCAAGACCATGAGGAGATACTCAATTCATCTGACAGTGGGCATAAGAATAAAATCAAGGTGCCAGTCAATTCCTGGGAAGGAACTTCTAGCTTGTTGGGTGGAAAAAGTTTGGCTCAATATTTGGAATTGGGATTTGACTTTTGGTAAATTTCACAGGAGGCATTAGTAGTCGTTAAAACTGTAAGTCCTCAGAGGTAGACTGTAGGTCGGCTTTTATGAATTGAGACAGGGCATGACTATTAGCTTGAAAGAGCTGATGGAGATAGGAAAGAATTTGCCTAGAGTTAGGAGTTGACTGTGATGATGTGGCCTGCTTTGTATGGAATCCCTATGATGAATGTGGCAAGTCTGGGCCCTTAAGGGCCACTCTCCGAGCTATGTTGTCAGCCTGGTTTATTCTCTTAGAGATGATGGAATTGTTGAAGTGCTTAGACTGACAGTAGATTATTCCTATAGCTTCTGGAGATGGAAGGCTTTGAGCATGGCCATTATTTTGCCTGAGTTAGATATGAATCCTCCCTTTGCTGTAAGGAGTCTGTGCACTTTCCACATAGCAACATGGGACAGTATGATATTAAAAGCATATTTGGAGAATATATAACATTTAGTGATTACCACAGGTCCAATTGTAAGGCACTGAGGTAGCTACGAGCCTAGCCTGTTGGTTAGTAATATGTGTGGGTAATGCCTGTGCTTCTAAAACCTCAGCATCTGACACTATGTCATAGCCCACTTTATGTGTCCCCTCATGTGAAAAGAGCTGCCATCTGTTTATGAGGTATTAGTGGCCTGAGGTAACGTGCCCTCCTGTGTATGTGAAGAATGGGAAATAGTTCCTCTAGGTTTCAGTAGAGGAAACAGATAATCGAATTACAAGGGTTAGGTTGAGGAAGGTGTCTTGAAATATAAACAGTTGGACAAGACTGGAGAGTAAATATGGTAACTCCTAGTATCACTACCTGGAAAGATTGAACTCTAGAAGGAGGAAAAGTTTGTAAGATTTATACGTTAAGAGATGGGACAGGTTATAGTGGGAGAAGAGAGTTTTCAGTGACCCAAAGGTTAGGTTCTTGGATTCCCAAATAAGGATCTCAGCAGCTGCTAAAGCACTAATGCAAGGTACCATTCCCAGAGTGGTGAGGTCTAGTTTTTTAGACAGGTATGATGCAAGTGCAAAAGAGGGACCCAGATGATGTCCTAGGCCACCTAGGGGCATATCTCCCTCTTTCAGTTACATAGAGAGAGAAGGGCTGAATTAGGTCTGGAAGGTTTAAAGGCAGACTTTTGAAGACCTGCAAGGGGACAGTTCATAAATTCATGCTAGGACATGGAAGACAGAGCCAGGCAGACCTAGGTGACCTGTAGGCCAGCATGGTCTAGAGAAGGAAATTCAGGACAGGCAGCAAAGCTACATAGAGAGACCCAATTTCTAAAAAAAAAAAAAAAAAAAAAAAAAAAAAAAAAAAAAAAAAAAAAGACAGAAAAGAGCCCTATAGAAACAACAGGATCAGAGAGAGAGCTGTCACATGCAATCGGCAGCCCAGAGTCACGTCAGAAAAGTGCAGAGAGGAAAGGAGCCTTGCTTGTAGATAGATAGATTTTAGGATAAAGCATCTGAAAACTCGCTGAGCCCTCCAGCAAACATCATCCGGTTTTCTACTGTTAGTTGAAGGCAGAGCCTGGGGAGAAAATAACATTGTATCCTATGTTCCCCTTTCAGTTTCCCTGCAACTTTAAGAGCACATGAGGGGGCGATAGATGAGTCAGTGGCTCTGATTCAGATCTCCAAATTCACTGATGTCATTTGCTTTCTATTCCTGGGTTTCAGATCTCACTCCTTATTGGTTCCTAATCTATGTCTATTCAAATAGGAGGCAGTCCGATCAAATAAAAATGCCTGCACTGAAGGGTTTTGCCAGCCAGGTTCCTGGCTAAATTCCAGCTCACAGCTGGAATTAGTCAGGAGCCTGCCTGGAAATGACTGCAGAGAAAGAAACCTGTCCTAGAGACCTGCAACAGACCAACACAATATAAACCTAGAATAGGAAAGGATTTGTTAGGATTTCCCACACTCCTGCTCTGAGTCACCTGCACCTGTTTGCTGTGCAGGAAATGTGCTCCTGTCTCTAAAGCCACTGCTTCAGCCTTAGTATCTGTGATCTCTGCCTCAGTCTTGCATTCTGAGACTGCAAGATTGCATTATCACATTGTTGGCAAAGAAGATTTATGTTGGAAACAATACCTAACATAAAACAGGGATGTATTGATCACATGTCCTGCAGTGGACCAGTGAAAAAAATGACTGTGTCAGGGAATATTCTCACAGCCACCCGGGATTCTATGAAAATGTCAAGTGTCAGATTCCACAAATAAGTGCATTTGGGGAATCTAAAATGGCATATAGAATACTGATACCTGAAAGTTACAATTGATAGCGCCAAATAACAATCAGCCATCAGCAGGTGGAAAGCAGTGCTTTCAAGGAGATATCCAGGGCCAAGTAGCTGGAAACATTATCACCCCCTACCTACCACAGGATGCTTTTCTCATTTGGGAATTGCATTCTGGTCCTAGGATACATTACATTTTTTCCAGTCATCCGTTTTCAGTTTCGTTTTTATAGCTGCAGCACACATTTACTTGGGAGGGTGAAATGACTCAGCAGCTCTGAAGCAGATCTCAAAGAGAACCACAGGATTTGCTTTCCATTGGTAGATTTGAGATCACTCTCCTGATTGGCTCCTGTGTGAGGGGCATTGCCAACTCCTACATTTCCCCAGAGTAATCTTGCTTAGAAGCAACAGGAAATATTAGTTAAAATGATAGAAGGGAGAGTACCAGATATAAATTACAGATGAGCCTCAAGACTGCCTGAATTTTAATCTGTTTCCTAGGGTATTTAAAGAAGTGCCAAGGGGTGGAGAAAAAGACCTGAACCTAGCACAGCAAGATGTAGACCACCTCAGACCCCTGCATTCATGCAGATGTACCCATCATCCTGTCTATGCAGACTTGATAGTTAAATGGGCTCTAACAGTGTCCTATTCCTGGCACAAATGTAAAGCACCCACTCCTCCTTCAGAGGCAAGGAGTGCTAAGAAATTTGTCAGCAGAGCAGGTTCTTACCAGTCAGGCTCTAGCTATATTTGTGGTCTCAGTTGCACATGGGTATAAGAAAACCCTATTGTACATTGTCCCAGACAAAGCAAATTGATCCTAACATACACAATAGACAGATCCCTTGGATATCCACAAAGTCAGAGATTGTTTGAATCTCTGAATACAGTCCTGAGATACCTGATGCTGTCAAATGTGCAGCAAGCAGATCCTGCTTCTGCATATACTGCTTGTCTTTAAAGATGTGGCCTCCCTGTCTTAGTTTGAATTCACTTCATGTGTTCCTATCTGGCAGAGACTAGAGGAATCCTGCCCTTTTCTCCTGAAGTTACTTCTTCCCTTACGGATATGGCATCTCTGTGTCAGGGTTGATGTGCTGCCCTATGGGGAAGGAAGATAATTTTCTTGAAGCTTTAGTATTTGGCAAAGACTAGTGAATCCCTGCTCTTTCCTCTACCCTGGGTTATTTATTTTGAGGATGGCTATTGTACTGTACATTCATTCGTGATCCTCAGAGTCACTGAAAATATTGATTTGTAATATTTGTAGACACTACCCTACAAGTCACCCAAGAAAATAAGGTATGAATTATAAACTGTAGCACAGAAAAATTACTTGTTATCATCCTGTTGCCATATACATTCTCACAGGCTCAACTTTCCATTCTTTTTTGCTTTATCATTGTGTTCTTGCATACAGATTCTCTTTTACATAAACTTTTCCTCCATGTTAGTCCATTCCCATATATTACATCAGACAGGGCATGAGCCTTGTTGTAAATAAATTATTTATTGTTGATTGCAGAGAGGTATTCAGTATGTCCCTGGAAAGTAGTAACGACACCAAATTTCCTTTTTTCTTGGTATATATTTTTGCATACATGGAGTAAATACAGATCTTATCTTGTGTCTCCTCCCACAACACTGAATTCCTATGTCCTATAGTAAAGTTGAGACTGGAAAATATTAATATATATCGGAATCATCAACCACCTCTGATTCTCTTTGGATATTTCTGCCATCTCTTCAATACATATGTATGTGGATCTCAGGTATTGTTTTGAAGAAGACATTAAAATTCAGAGTATAATAACTAAAAGCCTCTCTGGTTCTTTTGTATGACCCTCCCTGCACATCATTGTGTTGTTTCCCAACTCTTGCCTGAAGTAACATCTCTGATGTGGGCCAGGTGATTCACAGATATATTATCAAATCCCTGTCATTGGGACCAAGTCAGAGATAAGTTCCTGTGGCATCATAATAAGAATGTTTTTTGTAAAAAAAAATATTATTGGTATACTGTACCTTACCTGAGGACTTATGATGATAAGGGATATGAAAATTCCAAGGTATATTAAATGCTTTAGATATGGTCTAGAAAATTTGGAAGGTGAAATCCAGACTATTATCAGAATGAAGAAATGCGATGATCCCAAATCCTGAGGAAGGAGGTCAGGGACTGTCTGAGGCCACTTATTAGAAACAAGAAATACCTCTACACAACTTGAAAATGTGTCCTCAACCATGAGGTGACATTTACTCTGTCTGACTGTGGGCATATGAATAACATTGATCTGCCATTCAGGCCTTAGAAGGTAACCTCTAACTTGCTTAGTGGGAAAAAGTTTGCTCCAAAATTTGGAATTGGATTCTGTCTTTTGACAAATTTTACAATTTCCAATAATGGTTTTTAAGAACTGTAAGTCATCAGAAGTAGGTGTACCTGAAGTTATCCTGTTCCTTCTCAGCTCACATAGCACTGAGAACCAAGCAAACACTCAGAGACATATTATTTACAAACTGTATGGCCTAATGGCTCAGGCTTCTTGTTAGCTGTTCTTATATCTTAAATTAACCATTTTCTATTAATCTATAAGTTGCCATTTGGCTTGTTGCTTACCAGTATCTTACCATGTTGCTTCTCATCATGGCAGCTGGCAGCATCTTCCTCATTCAGCCATCTACTTCCCTGAATTCTCCTCTCCCTTTGTCCCACATATACTTCCTGCTTGACTACTAGCCAATCAGCACTTTATTTATTACCCAATCAGAGCAACACCTTCAGAGCATACAGAATATCCCACAGCATTTACTTCCCCTTTTCTTTTTTCAAAAAGGAAGGTTTTAATTTTCACAGGGTAAATTTACATATAACAAAACAATTATCAAGCAAGAATTATAGTTATAATATCTAGTCTATTTATATATGCCAAAGTTAACAAGGGTATCCTATCTATCCTATATTTGTGAGTCTAAGTTTTAATAACTAACTTGTCTTTTATCACAACTAAGGAAAATTATTACTATCTAGTCTTCAACTACATCAAAGACCTCACAAGTATATACTATTACATGAGAAATGGGAGAAGAATGCAAGCAACTTTCTGGAGTTTTGTGAGAATAGACCAAGAGGGCTGGCAGCCTGGATAGTCATCCAAATTTCTTTTAAACATGGGGCATCTGTCTTCAGCCCACAGTCCTAGAGTCTCTCAGTCACTTTTCTCTGTGTCCTATAGAATGTCTGGCAGTTTCTTCAGTGAAGCAGGAACCTAAAGGACCATTTTGTCAAACAAAGTTCAGCGGTCACCTTCCTATGGTTCCTGCATGTCCAGTCACATTTTTTTTTTCAATTGGTCCAGGCAAGAAGATTTTCTTGCCCACATGGTTTATTTTGGCCAAGAAGAAGATAAACTGCATACAGAGTGTCTTCAATGCCCATTCTCCTTTCTGGAGTAAATTGTTGATGCCAAGAGCAGACATGTCTCACTTCACAGAATGTCTAAATTTTTAACAATATTTTAAATTCATATTCTGTAGATCTTTGAAGTGTTTGAAGATTACCTACCTAACTGAATGATGTCTATGTATACCTAGAAAACTTAACATGACTATATATTTGACTATCATAGAATACTTATTATTAATCTGTATTTTTAATTATCCAGTACAATCTAATTGTGTTACATAAACATAATATCTTCAACAAGAGTATAAGTATATATACAGTATAACAAAATTCAGTTTAAACTTGTATCTGTAACTAAAATCTATAGCAATGTAAAACATTTTAAACAGGTTGTTCTTTAAATGGAGATTTAATAATCTACCCTTTCTTCCTATCATATCTATATCCTATCCCCCATTTTTATATTTAGAAAGAGACTGTATTTAAAATCAACCCTTTTGAAATAAAAATATTGGTTTATTTCTGTCTCCCACTAGAGGGCTCTTTATGGGACAAAAGAATCTCTCAGCCTTTGTTTTAGCAATATGCTTGGGATTAGAGAAGGAGTGAGCCAATTTCACCTCCAAAGCCAGCTTGGTATATTTGGGAATTTGGGTGAAGCTTCTCATACTACTTCCTGCTGGACATAAAGAAAATTTTAGGATTATGGGATAGTCCATGAGTTGTATTGTCTGAGCCAGTTGTCTCACAGAAAACTCAGTGTAACTCAGTAGGAATAGGTCAAGCAAACATGCCTGGAACCCAGCATAGAGAAGATCAAGCCTGCATGCAGGTGTCATCTAGCCCCCTGCATGAGACATGGTTCCTGCTCCTTTTATTTATTTGTTTTTTTTTTTTTTGAGACAGGGTTTTCTCTTTGTCACTTTGTGCCTTTCCTGGAACTTGCTTTGTACACCAGGCTGGCCTTGAACTCATAGAGCTCTGCCTGCCTCTGCCTCCTGAGTACAAGGATTTAAGGTGTGCGCCACCACTCCCCAGCTCTTGCACCTTTTAAAATTGGTAATTTTCAGATTTCAGGTGGAAAGTGGATCCATTGGGTGTCATTAGTAGCTGAAGTTACCCTGTTCCTGCTCAGTTCCTGCCCCCCTCATGCCCAAGCAAACACACAGAGACATATTATTTACAAACTGTATGGCCTAATGGCTCAGGATTCTTGTTAGCTGTTCTTATATCTTAAATCAACCCATTTCAATTAATCTATAAGTTGCCATGTGACTAGTGGCTTACCAGTATCATTACATGTTGCTTCTCATCATGGCTTCTGGCAGCATCTCCCTCACAAAGACTTTCACTTCCCAGAATTCTCCTCTCTCTTTGCCCTGCTTATACTTCCTGCCTGGCTACTGGACAATCAGCACCTTTTTATTGACCAACTAGAGCAACAGATTCAGAGCATACAGAACATCCCACAGCAGGTTGTAGATGTAACCAACCGTCTTACTAAATAAGAAACAAGTACAGCTCTCCAGGTCTTAAAGACATATGTCTCCAATGCTGGCTATATCCCTGAACACACAGAGATCTACCTAGCTCTGTCTACCAAGGGCTGGGATTAAAGGCGTGTGCCACCACCGCCTTGCTCTTGCTATGACTCTAATAGCTCTGACCCCCAGGCAACTTTATTTATTAACATACAATTAAATCACACTTTAGTACAAGTAAAATACCACCATAGGAGGTAGGCTGTAGGTTCCCTACTATGAACTGAGACAGAGCAAGACTATTAGGGTGAAAGAGCTGGTATAGATAGCACAGAATTGGCCTAGTGTCAGGAGATCACTGTGAGGATGTGGGTTGAAATTTATGTATTGCCTATGGTGAATGATATGAGTCTGGACTCTAGACTGCCACTGTCCTAGCTGCCTTGTTGGTACAGTTATTTCCCTTAGAGATGATAGAGCTGTCAAACTGATAAGATTGACAGTGAATAATTCCTATTATAGTTGGGAAATAGGAAGCTTTTTTCATGGGCATTGTTAGGCCTGAGTTAGTTATGAATTGTCCTTTTGCTGTGAGAAGCCCATATTTTTCCAAATATGAGTTTGGGACAGGAGGACATGAAAAGTATATTTGGAAGGTGGGTGGTGGTGGCACATGCCTTTAATACCAGCACTTGGGAGTCAGACCCAGGCAGATATCTGTGAGTTCAAATCTAGTATGGTCTACAGAGCAAGATTAAGGACAGGAAACAAAATTACACAAAGTTATCTGTCTTGCAAAACAAAAAGAAAAAACATATTTTGAATATGTATAACATTTAAGAATTGCCACTATGCCAACTGGAAGTTACAGATGAGAGACAATATCTCAGCCTGTTGGTTAGTAGTGTATGTCATTGATTCTACCACCCCAATATCTGACACTATGGCATATCCTGCTTTACTGGTCCCATCAGGTAAAATGGAGCAGCCATCTGTATACCAGGTGTAAGTGGCCTGAGACAATGTGCACTCCTGTATGTGTGAAGGATGAGGCAAAAATTCCTTTAGGATTTAAGTGCAGTAGTGAGATGTGGAATAGTCAGCACTAGTTCGAGGAAGGAGGATTGAATACTAACAAGTGGGCAAGTCTGGAAAATAAGTGTGGTATCTTCCAGTAATAACACTTGGAGAGAAAAAAAAACCTCAGGAAGTAGGAAAAGTTTGTAAGATTTTATAAGTTAAAAGATGGGACAAATTATGGTGGGAATAGAAAGTATTATGTGACCCAAAGTTTAGTTTCTTTGATTCACTATTAGGAGCTTAGCAGCCCCCAAATCACATATGACTGGGCACCATCCCTAGTGGTGAGGTGTGGTTTTTTTGACAAGTATGCTACTGGTGGAATAGAGGGTCTGTGCTGGTGCCCTAGACTCCCAAGGGCATATCACTCTCTTTCTGTTACATAGACAGAGAAAGGATGAGTTGATCAGGGAGGTGTAGTGCAGATTCCTGAAGCAGATCCTACTGGAACTTCAGGAAAGTATAAATAATGAGTGAATGAGGGGTTCATGTAGGATCCTTGAGGTGCCTCATATAATGGGTCATCAATGAGATTAAAAAGATGGAACACAGGATTCCAAGGAGTCAGCTATTTCTAGAAAGGAGAGAATATCCTGTTTAGTAGAGCAGCCTGCAAGACTGAATTAGATGCTTTCTATCTGAAGCTATAGCCTAGTATGATGTGGTAATCTTTACACCCAAATAGGTGTCCTTAGGAGTGGAGAGCTGGATTTTGGAACTTGAGACTCCATAACTCCAGGTGTACAAAAAAATTAGAAGAGTATAGGTATTAGTTTGACTAACTTATACTTATTGGTCACAGAGAATATTTTCCACTATTTGTATTTGTTTTAGCCAATGAGGGAAAAGAGAGCAAGCTATAAGCTGGGGATTGAGGAGATATTTGTGGGATGTCCATGAATCTGTGTATCCCAACAGTCCAAGTTAGCTACATATGCAGGTAAGTGTCAGGCTCTGTCCAGGATAAGGAAAAGATATTTTGAGTCCAAGGGCTGAGAGGTAGAGAAAAGAAGTTATCCTTAAGATCTAGAACTAAGAAGTGTGTGGTTTTGGGAAGGACAGTGTAAAGACTTGTGTAAAGTTAAAGCATTGCAGGATGGAGAGGACCACTGCAGATTTAATGACCTGCAGGTGTAGTGATATTTTATTTATGTTGAAATGTAGTGATATTTTATTTATGCTCTATTAAAGCTTGCTGGAGAATGGGGGGGGGAGCCAGCCATTTTAAGTAAACAAAAACTCAGGCAGCACACACCCTCAATTAGATCACTTATCATACATGGTCTCTGTTCAACGCCATACTAGGTTACAGAGCAAAGCATGCTGACACACTCCTTTAAGTCCAGTATCAAACATAAAGACCTGGAGTTCTGTATAGACATACAATGTAAAAAAAAAAAGCAATAGCTGGGCTATTATAGCCAATTAAAGGGCATAAGAGCAAGGCAATAAAAGCATGTGTAAGAGGTCAAGTAGCTTGCATATTGAAGCTGCAGGGTTGGTGAGGTAAGGTTTGCTTGTGACTTTTCCAATTTCCCTGATCCCTAAGTCTTTCATCCCCATATTTGGCACCTTGTTTTTTATTCAATGAGACCATTTAGAAACTCTTCTCTATCCATGTCTTAAATCAGGTGGTATGTTCTATTAGGCTTCTTAACTCTAAGTAAAAAAGTGTTAAAAGGAGAAGAGTTTGGATGAAGTAGCATCTTTCTGAGAAATTCAGGGATTATACACTTAAGTCCTTAAGGCTCTGGATTTAAAGAGTGTACTGAGTTTTAGTGATGTACCAGGTAGAGTCCTGGAACTAGATAACAGTAGAGCAATGGTTTCTAGCAAAATAAGGTTTCTGGCTATCCAAGGCTAGGAGTTCTACATGAATTATTGAAAGTGAAATGATATGTCAGGCTAGTGGGCTGAGTTTCAAGGAGGAGGAGTGGAGCTGCTGGCAAATCTGTGTTAGGGAAATGTGGGCACAAATGAAATAGAAGCTAGTGCCTTAGCTAAAAAATCTCTTCCCATTAGGGGCACAGGGCAAGTTTGCACAAACAAAATTGTGTGTAAAAGTTATAACCCTGAAAATTCATTTATGTCTTGGGGTTTGGTGAGGTACACAGGCTGTCCTCCTTACTCAGACTATAGGGAGATTGGAATGACAGGTAAGACCCCAAAACTCCCAAAGGATGCAGTATGGGCACCCAGTGTCCAAAGGAGGGAAATGGGCCATCCCTATACAATAATGGCTACTCTAGGTTTTGGTATGACATGACTATTGTTGCCTAAGGACCTGGATACCTTCAATTGTCCATTACCCAGAGGCAGAATTTGCCTGTATTTAGTTTTCGATTGATGTCCCCATGTCATGAGTTACACAGGGGCAGTCAACTGATCTATGTCCATATTGATAGCATTTTACATGAAGCCCAGGTGGTCTGCATGGGGCAGGGCTGGCACAATTCCAATGGCCTTCTCTGCCACATTTAAAACAGGGACCTGGAGGCCTTCATGTGGCTGATCAGATAGTCTGTGCTAGATTTGACAGTCTTGTTTGCAGGCTTCTTCATTTCTCACATACTATGCCATGCAGGAACATAGACTATGTAATCAAGCTGCATGCAGGTTATATAATCACATGCCATAGGGTAAATGAGTAGGCAAGGCCTGGGATCCCTAACCTCTCTTCCTGAGTGGTGGACAGAGGATGCACAGTTATGTAGTTAGTGGGTGGCTGATACTCCTAACACCACAAGACACTATCAACCAGTAACCTACTGTTAGTTTGAGGCAGAGCCCATGGGAATTTCATTTTATCCTGCATTCCCTTTTCAGTTTCCCTGCTCCTTTTACAACAACAGGAAGGAGGGAGAGACAGATGAGTCAGCAGCTCCAATGGAGATCTCCAAAGTCATTCCCTTCATTTGCTTTCCATTCTAATTTAGACAGCTCTCTCCTTATTGGTTCCTAATCTTTGTGTATTTGAATATGAATCAGACAGATGGAATAAAAGCGCTTGTAATCCACAGTTTCAATAGCCAGGCTCCTGGTACAATTTGCAATTTGCAGCCCAGAATCAGGTGAAAAGTGAGGCTTTCAGGTAGATAGCCAATACAGGGCCGAGTACCTGGGTTTATGATCACCCTCTAGTTTCCAAGGGATGCTTTTGTCTTGTGAGAATTGAGTTCTGGGCCTAAGAGTCATTACGTCATTTCCTGTCATCCTGTTGTTTTGGCTACACATTTAGTTGAGAGAATGAAATGAATCCACAGCTCTGAAGGAGACCTCAAATAGCACCACAAGATTTGCTTTCCATTGGTGGAATTGAGTTCATTCTTCATAACAGTTCCTGTGGATTGGGCCATATTCTACCTGATACTTTCCCCAGAGAATGCTCAAGTAGAAGCAGCAAAAAATATTATTTACAAGGATTTAGGAGAGAGAAACAGTTAGAAAATACCCAATAGCTTTGAGAATGTCTGTATCCTAATCCATCCTGTATCTACTGTTTCTGCCCTTGCGTAGTTAAAGCAATGCCACGGGGTGGAAAAAAGACCTCCCCCCAGCAAACCTGGTTCAGATCATCTCAGACACCTGCACTCAGGCCCATGTTCCAGTCATCCTCTCTAAGCAGTCCTGCTGGGTAAAGCCTAAATGGGGTCTAGCAGATTTCTATTTCAAACAAAATTTGAATGCACACCCTCCTCCATCAGAAGCAAGAAGAGCTAATAAACTTGTCACCAGAGCAGTTTCTCACCAGTCAGACTATGACTGTATTCTGGGTCTCAGTTGCTCATGAGCACACCAGAATCCAATTGTTAATTTGTGCCCATAAGGCAGATTGGTTGTCTTATGCAAGGGGAAACAGAACCCATGGAAATACCAAATCAAAGCTTGTTTGAGTCCAGCATTACAAATCTGAGTCACCTCAAACTGTGAAATGTGCAGCAAGCAGATTCCTGCTTCTGCATCTACAGCTTCTCTTTAAAGATGTGGTCTCCCCATCTCAGTTTGAATTCACTTCAAGCTTTAGGATCTGGCAGAGGCTAGGGGAGTACTGCTCTTTCCTTCTTCTGAAGCTACTGTTTTCCTTAAGGATATAGGAAGTTGTGCCAGTTGAAGTCCTGCTCTATGGGCAAGGAAGATGATTTCCTTGAGGCTTTTATCTGGCAGCGACTAGTGAAATCCTGCTATTTCCTCTACCCTGGGAGATTTATTGTAGGAATGGCTATGGCATTGTAGTTTTATTCATGAACCATAAAGGCACTGAAAATATAGAGCAGTAACATTTGCAGTCACTTCTCTATCTGTCACCAAAGGCAATAAAGTATGGAAAATAAAGTATAGCACTGGAAACTTACTTTTTAACATCCTGGTGCCATTTAAGTACTCACAGGATCAACTTTGCATTCTTGGATTAAATTATTACTGTGTTCTGTCATAAAGAGCATCTTGTACATGATTTTTTCCTACTTCTCAGCCCATCCTATATATGAAAGAAAACAAGGCATTAGATTCATTGAATAACAATAATTTATTGATGAGGGCAGACAGGTATTCAATATTTCATTTGCTAATAATAAAAAAAACCTGATTCATTTTTTTCTTGAATATTTTTGAGTGTTTTGAATCAATGCAGATCTTATGTCTCTACCCTCAGTCTCTGAATTCAGATGTCTGATAGTAAAGTTAATACTGGAAAATATTTCTACATTGGAATCACTGACCACCTGTAAATCTGTTGGAAGCTTTCTGTTATCTTTTCAATACAAAGGTATGGGATTCTCAGGTAGAGATGAAGGCATGAAACATCACAACATTGTACCTTAAAGCCTCTCAGGCTCTTTAGAAATCCCTTCCCTGCACCTCACTGTGTTGTTTCGGAACTATTGCCTGAGGTAACATCTCTAATGAGGGCCTAATGTTGCACAGAGTTATATGAGTATGTCAATGTCATTGGGACTCAGTTTATTTTTATATGACTCTTACAGAAGGAAAGGAATTGTTTTTGTATAAGTCTGTCACCATTCTGGTCTCGGATTCCTGGCCATTGAATGCAGTGTAGGGTATTCATTCCAATTCATGGTCCTAATAATAAACCTTATAATTACTTGATTCCTCCCCTGATTATTTGGCCATTTTGACAAAATTATATTTGAGATTTACTCACTATTTTCTCTTTTATGGTATGTAGCTCATGAGGGAGGCAAAGTTTGTTCCTAGTCATTTAGTCCACTAACATGCAGATTAACCTTCAGTCCTATGACATGTAGTCAATCCCAGTGACCCTTCTAAATAGCATCAGATGGATATCTGTTTTATGAATACATAAGATTGTAGGTACTTAAAAAGTGTTTATTTTACATCATATTGGGATATGTAAGTATATATTTGTAAGGGTCTTTTAAGCTCCAGTTGGGCACTAAAAGCATAATTTTGTCCATGAATTAAAACAAATAACACATTACTGTCACATTAGTGAGAAAACACTGACACTCTTCATAGTATAAGGGATTCAGTTTTCACAATATCTCTCCACTTGTTCTATGATACATTTCAATTACATTATAACATTTATATGTTTATGTATGTGTATATGTATGAGTTTGCTTATGTATATATATATATACATATATATATATATACATATACACAGACACATATTCATGTGCACAATTTCTTATCATAGTTTTTAATTTCATTCATGAGCTGGTATGTGACTGGGAAATTCGCTCTGCATCTGGAATACAGTTTTGTAGCTTGGTCTTTTATGGTACAGCTAGCAGTAGGATCACAACATGTCCCTAATGCATGAGCTGGCTCTATGAAACCTATTCTTTATGGTAGGATACCTTATTTAGCCTTGATCCAAGAGGGAGGAGGTTGCCCCTGCCTCTACTTGATATTCAGTGTTTTATTGATTCCCAAGTGAGACATTACCCCCTTTGAAATGAGAGGGAGGAAGGATTGGGGATTTGAAGGGAGTTACAGCGAGAGTGTGGGAGCAAGAAAGGATGGGAAAGTATCATTATTACATTAAATAAAATGTAAAAAAAATTTAAAAAGACTGCATGAGGCAACATTAAAAATAAGTAAATCTGCGGGGTGGTGGTGGCGCACGCCTTTAATCCCAGCACTCGGGAAGCAGAGGCAGGCGGATCTCTGTGAGTTCGAGGCCAGCCTGGGCTACCAAGTGAATTCCAGGAAAGGTGCAAAGCTACACAAAGAAACCCTGTCTCAAAAAACCAAAAAAAAAAAAAAGAAATAAAAAAAAAAGTAAATCCAAAAGTAAATGTTTTTTTAAGAAAGCTTCTTAATAGTGCCATGCCCCTATTAGTAGCCTGTACCCAGTCAAGAAGCTTGCTCTTAAAGGAGCCATTCATCTGTTTTCCACTAGCAATAGTTTAGCTTAGGAAAGCCAGTGATCAGTAAGCTACCTTTAGCCCTTATTTTGAGTGCTTAGCATCATTTTTGTTGATTTTTTTCACTTATGTGTAAATTCTGGCCCCATGTAGGAATGCCATTTGTACCCCAGGTTTTGTGTCCCACCAGACAATTCCCAAATAACCACACAGAGACTTATTAATAATTATAACTCAAGTTTATTACTAGATATCTCATACAATTTAAATTATCCCATAATACTTATCTATGCTCTGCCATGTGGAGTGGTTCCTTTTCTCAGTATTGCAAGTTCACCTCCTTCTCTCTTAGTCTCTTCACAGTTCTGGGACTTGTCATCCCATGTTCCCTATTCAGAAAAGGCTGAAATGCTGTGTCAAAAGAAAACTCCCTGGCACAGAGGCAAGATTGCCAACTATAATACCCATTGACATACCAGAAAAATAGGTTCTAAAAATAGTTAGAAATAGAAAATATATTAACTGAATTTGGTTCTGCAATAAGATAAGACAATTGACCTTCATTGTACAGAACCAAAGAGGTATTATGTGAGACTATAATCTGGTTGTACTTAAAGATTATAACTACAGGACCTTAAAATGGCAATAGATACAGTTGTTGAGCCCTAGAAAAATTTGTTAGCTAATGGTTCTTAGGACAGGTAGGACCCATGATTGAATCCTATCATTGGTTCTTGTGAAGGAGTTATGTGAAGGGGCCCCAAAATAGCTTGACCACAAATGCTTGACAGGATTAGGGTCCTAGAAATTTCTTCAGTGACTGACTTACTGGTAGGCAACACCCAAATCAAAGAAAACCTTAAGCGGTTATCACCCAGGAATGAGGAATTACTTGACATCCCAAACATTCCAACCATTAGATAACACGGCCAGATGTCCTTGAGTCTAGCACACACCTTTTTTTTTATTTTGTTTTACTAATATGCCTAGAGAATTTTCAAATCAGGTTTCTGAACCCTGGAAATCCCCTTACCCCAACTTCTGCTATGATAAAATCTCTGTACCATCTGAGTTCAGGGCTCTCTGTTCTCAACACTGTGTCAGAAAGACAGAGCAACCAAGCTCTCCACAGGTTGAAATAAAGTCTCTTTGCTTTTTGATGCCTTGCGAGGGATTACATTAACAATATCTAGTCCATTAACAATTTGCAATTTCAGACAAACAATTTTATTGCTTATCCTATTTAAAATAAGTAGTTACTTTTTAAAAGTAGATTCATTAAACTATGTTTTATCTTATCATATACATAATTTCTGGTTTTTCCTTTCTGAATAGATTCTAAACTGTACCTTTTATCTTATCATTTCTATATTTTCTTTTTGTTTCTTTTTATAGTTGATTCAGTAATCTACCCTTTCTATATTCTCTTTTTCTTTTTTTCTCTCTTTTTTCAAAAAAATCACCCTCAATCTAATCTCCTTTATTTAGCTCTTTTTTTTCTGACCATTAAAATTAATTGTAACCAAGCATTATAAAGAATGATAATTCAGCATAAGCCTTTAAACAACCAAAAACCACCCACTCCAACTCTTGGTCATGTGTTCATAGTTTTCTAAAAATTACTTCCTTCTTTTTGAGGGCAAAGACAGCTTTAGGAGACCCTGAAAAAATTTGGGGGGTTACTTGTCAAATCCTGGGAAAGGCAGTAGTATCATTTGTTATCTAGTCTCTGCATAATGCAAAAGTGCAGAGCTTGCCTCAAGTCCTTGATGGAGTTGTCTATGATTCTGGACCATCTCATCTAGCCAACTTCAAATTTCCTGATCAGTTTGTAGTCCAAATTGATCTCTCAGTGGTGTTAATCAGCTTAATGACTTTATCATAGTCCATGTGGAATTTTAATTGTGTGGTCCTGTCATAATTTTGAAGATTTCAAATTTGTGTTAAGCATGTGCAAGGTTTCCTACAGAAATTTTCTTTATTCTTTTCTTATTTTATTTAATTGTGCTTTGCCTCCTCTCTGGTTTGGAGCAATCACAGTGTGATAAATGTCTGTCTCTTGGAACCATGAACATTCTTCCCTAGAAGAAAATCTCATAACAGCATTTGTCCCCACCACTGGCCTCGCCAAACTTCTTCAAACTGACCTTTACTGTTGCTTTCAGTAACATAATGATGCTGGCAATTTTTCTCTGAACAAGCAGCTGTAAACCATTCAACACCAGTAGCAGTATCACCATCAACACGAACATGATGAGAAGTAGCTTGTAGCTCAGAGCAGCAGCAGCAGCCTCCATAGACTCACCACCACTGTTTGTGTCCTGGAAGAGCCCCAGCGACAGAAGACTCTTAATCTCAGGGTTGTGGGTTAGAGCCCTACATTTGGCACCATATGTAACATGAATATTAAAAGGTCTTACTAATTAAAAAAAAATTAGGTGAGCAGTTAACTAGAAATTTGAATGTTTTATTAGAGTAACAGACTGAAATTGATGAAGCAGAATTTGTCAGTAGGGACAGGAGAACCTGAAGAGAGAATCAAGAAGAAGAAAAAAATATATGGTATTCCCAATACAGAGGAATTGGGTACAGTTGTGGGATAAAACGTCATTTTTCTGGAATTAATGAAAAGGCATTAATTCTGATGTCCTCTAGAACTTAAGAGAACAGGGCCCTGTTTGTTTCACTGTGATTAATGAAAAATTTCTCTTGGGTGAGGGCAGGATAAAGGGTTTCATGCAGGAGAGATGTATTCATTGGGGGAAGCCCTCAAGCTTAAGAGCTGTGGGTGTTATAAAAATTATGTTGAAGGAATCCTACCATTTGGGAGAAAGTGATAAGAATTGCTGGAATGCAGAGGAAAGAAGGACTTGATTCCAAATGTGGATTGGGGGTATGCAGGGAATATCACATGGTTAAGGTTTGGAGGGTCAGCAAAATTCCACAGGAGACAGCAGACATGATAGAGTAGAGGACTGAGCAGGTGATCAGGGAGAGGTGATGGTTTGTATAGGAGGCCAGCATTTAGAGCTGGTCTCCCATACATGACTTCAAGTTGTGGATTGACAGGGCTTGCTTAGAAAGTGCCCAGAGCCTGAAAATAGCCAGAGAAAATAAATTCAACCAGTCAGCATAAAGTTGCTCTGTCATCTTACTAATAATATTTTTGAAGACCTGTTGGTATGCTTTAACTTTCCTGAGGACTTAGGATGTTAGGTGATATGAAATTGCCATGGTATATTAAGAGATTTAGATGTGATCTGGTAAATCTTGGAGATGAATTCCAGAAAATTACCAGAATAAAGAAAGGCAGAGATCCCAAATAAGGGGATTATCTCCCAGAGGAGGATGTCAGTGCCTGTCTGAGACCATTTATTAGAAATCAGAAATGCCTCGACCTAACTTGGAAATGAGTTCAAGACCATGAGGAGATACTCAATTCATCGGACATTGGGCCTAAGAGTAAAATCAAGCTGCCAGTCAGTTCCTGGAAAGGAACCTCTAGCCTGTTGGGTGGAAAAAGTTTGGCTCCAATATTTGGAATTCAGATTTGACTTTTGGTAAATTTCACAGGAATCATTATTAGTTCTTAGAACAGTTAGTACTCAGATGTCAGCTGTAGGTGGGCTTTCATTAATTGAGACAGGGCATGACTAGTAGTGTGAAAGAGCTGATGGAGATAGGACAGAACTTACCTAGTGTCAGGAGCTGACTGTAATGATGTGGGTTCCCTTTGCTGTAAGGAGTCTGTGGTCTTTCCCCATAGCAGCATGGGACAATATGTTATTAAAAGCATATTTGGAGACTATATAACATTTAGGGATTACCTCAGGTCCAATTGGAAGGCACTGTGAAAGCTATCACTTCAGCCACTTGATAGTAGTGTGTGTGGGTAATATTTGTGCTTCCACCAGCTCAGCATCTGAAACTATGTAATAGACCACTTTATGTGTCTCCTAATGTGAAAAGCAGCTGCCATCTGTTTTTCATAGATAAATGGCCTGAGGCAATGTGCCCTCCTGTGCATGTGAAGAATGGGACAATAATTCCTCTAGGCTTCAGTACAGGAAAGAGATAGAGAATGATCAGTGTTAGGTTGAGGAAGGTAGTTTGAAATATGAAGGGGTGGACAAGACTAGAATGTAAATGTGGCATTTTCCAGTATCACCACCTGGAAAGAAAGAACTGGAGAAGGAGGTAAAGTTTGTAAGACTTTATAAGTTAAGAGATGGGCCAGGTTATACTGGAGAATAGAGTTATTAGTGACCCAAAATTAATTTCTTTGATTATCAAATAAGGAACTCATCAGCTGCTAAAGCATGAATGCAAGGTGCCTATCCCTGAGTGGTGATGTCTAGTTTTTCGGACAGATATGCTACAAGTGCAAAGGAGGGTCCCAGATGATCCCTAGGGCATATCTCTCTCCTTCAGTTACATAGAGAGAGATGGGCTGAATTAGGTCTGGAAGGATTAAGGGCAGACTTTTGAAGACCTGCAAGGGGGCAGTTCATAAATTGATGCTAGGAGTTGGAAGACAGAGCCAGGCAGACCTCAGTGAGCTAGAGGCCAGCATGTTCTAGAGAAGGAAATCCACGACAGGTACCAAAGCTACACAGAGAAACCCAATTTATTAAAAAAAAAAACACAAATCAGAAAAAAACACAATAGAAACAGAAACAAATGGGGCACACAGAGAGATGTCAGATACACTAGGTTTCTAAGAGTCTCAATTGGAAAAGTGCAGATGGGAATGGAGCCTTTCTTGTAGATAGGTAGGGTTTGTGGCAGAGCAGCTGAAAACTTGCTCAGTCCACCAGCCAACATGAACCAGTTTTCTACTGTTAGTTGGAAGCAGAGCCCAGGGGAAATTACATTTTATCCAGTGTTCCTCTTTCAGTGTCAGTGCTTCTTTAAGAACACGCGAGGCAGGGATAGTCGAGTCAGTGGCTCTGATTCAGATCTCCAAATTCACTGATGTCATTTGCTTTCTATTCTTGGGTTTCTCACCCCTTATTGGTTCTTATTCTATGTCTATTCAAATCGGAGGCAGTCCGATCAAATAAAAATGCCTGCACTGAAGGGTTTTGCCAGCCAGGTTCCTGGCTAAATTCCAGCTCACAGCTGGAATTAGACAGGAGCCTGCCTGGAAACGACTGCAGAGAAAGAAACCTGTCCTAGAGACCTGCAACAGACCAACACAATATAAACCTAGAATAGGAAAGGATTTGTTAGGATTTCCCACACTCCTGCTCTGAGTCACCTGCACCTGTTTGCTGTGCAGGAAATGTGCTCCTGTCTCTAAAGCCACTGCTTCAGCCTTAGTATCTGTGATCTCTGCCTCAGTCTTGCATTCTGAGACTGCAAGACTGCATCATCACATTGTTGGCAAAGAAGATTTATGTTGGAAACAATACCTAACATAAAACAGGGATGTATTGATCACATGTCCTGCAGTGGACCAATTAAAAAAATGACTGTGTCAGGGAATATTCTCACAGCCACCCGGGATTCTATGAAAATTTCAAGTGTCATATTCCACAAATAAGTGCATTTGGGGAATCTAAAATGGCATATCGGAAAGTGTTACCTGAAAGGTACAATTGACAGCTCGGAATCACAGTCAGCCAGGTGGAAAGCAAGGCTTTCAAGTAGATATCCAGGGCCAAGTAGCTGGAAGTATGATTGATCTCTGCCAACCACAAGATGCTTTTCTCATTTGGGGATGAAATTCTGATCCTAGGATACATTACATTTTTTCCAGTCATCCATTTTTAGTTTCGTTTTTATAGCTGCAGCACACATTTGCTTGGGAGGGTGAAATGACTCAGCAGCTCTGAAGCAGATCTCAGAGTAACACAGGATTTGCTTTCCATTGGTAAATTTGAGATCACTCTCCTGATTGGCTCCTGTGTGAGGGGCATTGCTGACTCCCACATTTCCACAGAGTACTCTTGCATGGAAGCAGGAGGAAATATTAAGTAGAAGGATAGAGGGGACTGTAACAGATAGAAATTACAGATTAGCCTCAAGATTGCCTGGATTTAAATCCGTGGGGCATAGGGTATTTAAAGAAATGTCAAGGAGTAGAGCAAGAAAAAACCCTCCCCAGTACAACATAGTGTAGACCATTTCAGACACCTGCACTCAGGCCCATAGTCCAAACATCCTCTCTATGCAGATCTGCTGGGTAAATGGGCTCTAACAGGTTACTATTCCAGATTCAATTGGAAAGCACATACTCCTCCTTCAGAGGCAAGAAGAGCTAATAAACTTGTCAGCAGAGCAATATATTACCAGTCTCTCTCTGGCTATATTTGGGGTCTCATTTGCTCATGAGTATAACCAAAATCCTATTGTACATTGGTCCCGACAAAGCAAAGTGATCCTAACATGCACAAGAGACAGAGCCCTTGGAAATTTGCAAAGCCAGACATTGTTTGATTCCCACCATTACAGCCCTGAGTCACTTAATCCTGTCAAATGTGCAGCATGCAGATCTTGCTTCTGCATATACTGCTTGTCTTTAAAGATGTGGCCTCCCTCTGTAATTTTTAATTCACTTCATGTGTTCCTATCTGGCAGAGACTAGAGGAAACCTGCCCTTTTCTTCTTCTGAAGTTACTTCTTCCCTTAAGGATATGGCATCCATGTGTCAGGCTTGAAGTAATGCTCTATGGGCAAGTAAGATAGATTTCTTGAGGCTTTAGTTTCTGGCAGAGACTAGCGAAATCCTTCTTTCTCCTCTACCCTGGGAGATTTATTGTGGGGATGCTTATGGCACTGTACATTCCTTTTTGAATCTTAGAGGCACTGAAAATATTGATTAGTAATATATGTAGATAGTACCCTACTTGTCACCCAAGAAAATAAAGTATTGATCATAGAGTATAGCACAGTAAATTAACTGTTGCCATATATGTTCTCACAGGCTCAACTTTCCATTCTAGTTTTGTTTTTATCACTGTGTTCTGACATACAGAATTGCTTGTACATAACCTTTTCTTTCTTGTTAGCCCATTCCCATATATGACATCAGACAGGGCATGAGCCTGGTTGGAAATCAATTATTGATTGATGATTGCAGAGAGGTATTCAGTACTTCCCTGGAAAATAATAAACACACCAGATTTCCTTTTACTTTTGTATTTAATGTGGTATGAATTGAATAAGTGCAGATCTTATCTTGTGTTTCCACACAAAGCTCTGAATTCCTATGTCCTATGGTTAAGTTGAGACTGGAAAATGTTGGTACATTGGAATTATCAACCACATCTGATTCTCTTTGGATATTTCTGCCATCTCTTCAACACAAATATGTGGGGATCTCAGGTATTGTTTTGCAGAAAACATTAAACTTTGGAACTTAATACCCAAAAGACTCTCTGGCTCTATAGTAAGACGCACCCTGCACATAATTGTGTTTTTTCCCACCACTTGCCTGAAGTAACATCTCTGATTAGGGCCAAGTGATGCACAGATATGTTAGTATATCCCTGTCATTAGGTCTAAGTTAATTTCTATATGACCTTGGCAGAAGGAAAGAAATTGTTTTCATATGAGTCTGTCATTTGAAAGTTGATCACTATTTTCCCTTTTAGGGTATGTAGTTTCTGAGTGTGGGAAATTTTTTTCTTCTTGATTTTAATCCACTAACACACAGAATAAACTTCCATCCTATCACATGTAGTCAATCCCAGTGAATCTTCTCAATAGAAGCAGACGGATTTGTCTTCTATGATGACATTAATATGTGGGGACTTCAAAAAGAGCTTCTTTCCATCATATTTTGTGGTGTAAGTATATTTTGAAATGGTGTGTGAAGCTCCACGGTTTACACTAAGGACAGTCTTTGGACATAATTTCAAAGAAATTACAAATTGCTGCGACATGAGTGAGAAAGCTCTGACAATTCTTCATAGTATAAGGAATTAAGTTTTCATAATATCTCTCTACATATTCTATGATGCATTTCAATTAATTTAAAATATTTGCATAAATTGTATATGTGTATATGTATGAGTTTGCTCATACATATATATATATATATACATATACACAGATACATATGAATTTGTACATTATGTTAATTGTGAAGGGCAAAGAGGGATTTTGCAATAGGCTTACTAGATGTGACGATGTGTGTGGGGAATTTACTCACCACCCTCACAGTTACCTAGAGTTTTCTTGAGTGCAATCAGCAGGAAATATTAGATAGAAGGATTTATTGTGGAGAATAACGTGGAGATAAACAGATAGAAAATAAAGGATAGCCTGGAGATGGCCTGGAACAAATTCCAACGGGCCCTGATGGTGTCTGGCCCAGGGTTTTTATAGACACGCCAAGGGGTGGAGCAAAAGACTTCCTCCCCCAGCACAGCCAAGTGCAGACCATCTCAGACAACTGCACTCAGCCCCGTGGTCCTGATCATCCTCTATTCGGACCAGCTGGGTAAAGCCATGAGGAACCCAAGAACAGGCTCCCACAGATGTGGAAAAGGTGGACAGGGAATGGGTGGAATTTGCTATTGTTGGTCGCCTGAGCATGTGCTTATGCTCTTATGCAACTATGTCCACATGCACATAATTTATTTGATCAAGCTGCAAGAATATTCCATGTTCATCTAGCACAGGGATTACATAGGATGCAAGGATCTGGGATGATTAAGCATTCTGCCTGACTGAAGGACAGTGCATGCATGGTAATTTAGTTAGGGGTGGCTAGGAATTGTAACATTACTACTACACTTGTAGATATAGGAAAATGGGAATGGGGGTTCTTTGCCACACAGAACTGCTTCCAGCTGACTTGTTTGGCATTAAGTAATTTTGGGGGTAGGGAAGGGTGCTTTTCAAGAGGTAGCTGGACAATAGGAGGTAGCTGAATATTTTCTTCTGGTTTGGGCCCTGTGAAATTGACAAGTTGCTGGAGAGGCAGAAGAAGATCAGAAAAAAAATTATCTTGCTGGGTTACCCAGGAAGAGAGAAGTATATCCTGAGACAAGTAAAGTTTGAATGATACTTACCTGAAGAGGATCTGGACTGTTGAGGTGAATCAAAGCTGGCTGTAGAGCTTGGAAGAAGTTTCAAGTTTACCAGGAATAAAATATTAAACATAGTATGAAGCTTCCAAAAGTAATTTAAAATCTTGAACTGTGAGCCATGATCTTATAATGTCTAGTACTCTGCTATTATCAGAATTTTATTGGATAGGGTGAGGGAGAGAGAGAGAGAGAGAGAGAGAGAGAGAGAGAGAGAGAGAGAGAGAGAGAGAGAGAGAGAGAGAAATGGAAAATTTAGCTAGAGTTTTCCCGGTCTTGCCTGGTCCACAGTCATGACAAATCTTTCTCAACTGCCTTTCTTACAGCTGCTCAGACCCAAACAAGTAAACACACAGAGACTCATATTGCATATAAACTGTATGGCCTTGTAAGGTTTCTTGCTATCTGTTCTTATATCTTAAATTAACCCATTCATATTACTCTATACGTTGCCAGGTGGTTCATGGCTTACTTGTATCTTAATCATGCTTCTCTTGGCTTCTGTCAGCATTTCTTTGCCTCAGCTTTCCTGTTCCCAGAATTCTCTTGGCTGCTCCTCCTGCCTATACTTAGTGCCTGGCTACTGGCCATTCAGAGCAATATCCATAGCAGAAAAATGAGAGTGAGAGAAAGCAATGTGGATCATGCTTTATTTTTTTTTTTGCCAATATCTATTAGGAATTTTTATTTTTTCCTGAGATAAACCTTAAGGCACCTGTTTCCTTTATTACTTTAGTATTGAGGAGACACAGGAGATAACTTGCTGAAAGGAATTTAACAATGATAGATTGTTATTTTAAAGTTTATTTTTACAGAGCGAAGACCCTTTTGACACTGAGGTGTTTATACCTCTGGTCTATTAGGGTTTCTTACCAGGATATTTTGGGTATATTTTGATATTCCTTATGCCTCCGAATCTATGGCTGATGTTGGTCTTGTAACGATTAGCTGGGTAGTTAATTAGAAATTTGAATATTGTATTAGAGTGAACAGAGGGAAACTGATGAAGCAGAATATGTCAGTACGGAAAGAAGAACTTGAAGAGGTAAACAGGAAGAAGAAAAAAACTTATGGGGTTCACAGTTCAGTGGGATTGAATGTTGGGTGAGGTCCCCGCATTCTTTTGGAATTGGTGACAAGACATTAATCCCGATATCCTCTGGAACTGAAGAGACTGGGGCCCTGTGTTTTTCACTGTGTATGAGGAAGAATTTCTCTTGGGTGAGGGCAGGATAAAAAGTTTCAGGCTGTGGAGATGTATCCAGTTGGGAAAGCCCTCATGTTTAGCACCTGTGGGGGGGGATACAAGAAGTACCTTGAAGGTTACCTTCTATTTAGTGTAAAGGGGTGGTTTGCTGGACTGGAGGGGAAAGAAGTACCTGATCCCAAAGTGGATAGAGGGTTAGTCATGGATTATCACGTGGCTGGTGTAAGGAGTGGTCAGCAAAATTCCAGAGGAGACAACAGAGGTGAAAATGTAGAGGATTGAGCAGGAGATCAGGGAGAGGGAAAAGATTGCATCAGATGCCAGCATTTAGAGCTAGTCACCCATACATGAGTTAACATGGTGGATTGAAAGGGCTTGCTCAGGAAGTGTTCAGAGCCTGAGAAGAGCTAGAAACTATAATTTCACCATGTCGGGGTGAATTTCCTGTGGCATCTTAATGAGATTGTGTTTTAAAGATTATTGGTATACTGTGCCTTCCCTGAGGACTTATGATGGTAAACAATATGAAAATGCCAAGGTATATTAAAAGCTTTAGATATGATCTGGAAAATCTGGAAGGTGAAATCTAGACTAATATCAGACTGAAGAAATACAGGGATCCCAAATCCTGGGGAAGGATGTCAGGGACTGTCTGATGACACTTAGTAGAAAAAAGAAATATCTCTACACAACTCAAAAATGAGTCCACGACCATGAGGAGACACTTAATTTGTCTGTTTGCGTATGGGTAAAATTGAGGTGCCAGTCATGCCTTGGAAGGTAACCTCTAACCTGGTTGGTGTGAAAATGTGGTCTCCAAAATATGGAACTGTATTCTGTCTTCTGACAACTTTAACAATAGCCTGTAATAGGTTTAAGGACTGTAAGTCTTCAGAGGTAGGTGTAGCTCAAGTCATCCTGTTCCTTTCCAGATCCTATGGCACTCCAAACCAAACTAACACACTGAGACTTATATTATTTACAAAGTGTATGGCCTAATGGTTCATGCCTCTTATTAGCTGTTCTTATAGCTTAAATTAACACATTTCTATTGATCTATAAGATGCCATGTTGCTCTTGGCTTTCTGGTTTTTTAACATGTTGCTTCTCATCATGGCAGGTGGCAGCATCTCCTTTACTCAGCCTTGCACTTCCCAGAATTTTACTCTCTCTTTGTCCCACCTATACCTCCTGCCTGGCTACTGGCAAATCAGACCTTTATTCATTATCCAATCAGAACAATACATTCAGAGCATACAGAACATCCCACAGCACTTCCCCTTTTCTTTTTTTTTCAAAAAGGAAGGTTTTACTTTTCAAGTAGTAAAATTACAAATAACAAAACGATTATCAAGCAAGAATTATAGTTAAAATATCTAGTATATTTTTTTGCCAAGATTATTGAAGATACCCTCTCTGTCCTATATTTTTGAGTCTAAGGTTCACTAACTAACTTATCCTTTATCATAAATAAGGAAAATTATAACTGTCTAGTCTTCAACTGCATCAAAGACCTCAGAAGAATATACTACTACCTGAGAAATGGGAGAACAATACAAACAACTTTTGGGGGTATTGCGAGAGTAGACAGAGACAGCTGGCAGCCTGGACAGTCGTCCTGAGTTCCTTTATACCGATGGGGTAACTGTCTTCAGCCCACAGGCCTAGAGTCTCTCAGTTACTTCTCTCTCTGTCTCTCTCTCTGTCTCTGTCTCTCTGTCTGTCTCTCTGTCTCTGTCTTTCTCTCTCTCTTCATTTTTTCAAGAGAGTGTGTCTATGTGTAGCTTTTTGCCTTTCCTGGACCTCACTTTGGAGACTAGGCTGGCCTTGAACTCACAGGGATCCACCTGCCTCTGCCTCCCGAGTGCTGGGATAAAAAACTTGTACCACCATTGCCAGTCTTCTCAGTCACTTCTCTCTGTGTCCTGTAGAATGTCTGGCAGTTTCCTTGACGAAACAGGAACCTAAAGTACCATTTTGCAAAAAAAGTTCAGTGGTCACCTTCCTATGTTTTCTGCAGGTCGAGTCACATATTTTATCAATTAGTCCAGGCAAGAACAGTTGCTTGCCCAAATGGCTATTTTTGCCAAGAAGATAAACTCCATACAGAGTGTCTTCAATGTCCATCCTCCTCTCTAGGGTAATTTGGCGATGCCAGGAGCAGACATGTCTAACTGTGCAGAATGTCTAATTTTTTAAAACTATTTTAAATGCCATATTCCATAGGTCTTAGAATGTTTGAATATTACCTACATAATTGAAATATGTCTATATATACCAAGAAAACTTAGCATGATTATAAGTTTGACTATCATAGAAGACGAATTATTAATCTGTATTTTTTAATTATCCAGTACAGTCTAAATGAATTACATAAACATAAAATCTTAAACAAGAGTAGAAATATATATACAGTATTACAAAATTAAGTTTAAACTTGTATCAATAACCAAAACCTATAGCAATGTAAAACATTTTATACAAGTTGTTCTTTAAAAGTAGATTCAATCATCTACCCTTTCTTCTAATCACATCTGTGTCCTAACCCCCATTTTTATTTTTAGAAAGAGATTGTATTTAAATCAACCATTTTTAAATAAAAATATTTCTTTATTTCTATGTCCTACTATAGGGCTCTTTATGGGACAAAAGAATCTCTCAAAATCTGTTTTAGCAATATGCTTGGGTTTAGAGAAGGGGTAAGCCAATTTCACCTCAAATGCAATCTTGGCATATTTGGGAATTTGGGCACAGCTTCTCATACTACTTCCTGCTTGATGAGGATGCTCTGTTCTTATGGGGATATAAAGAAAATTTTAGGATTAAGGGATAGTCCATGAGGCTGAATTGTCTTACAGACAATTCAGTGTAACTCAGTGGGAATAGGTCAAGTCCACATGCCTGGAACCCACCATAGAGTAGTTCAAGCCAACATGTTGTATGTTCTCACCACCTACATGAGACATGTTTCCTGCTCATTTTAGAATTGGTTATTTTAAGATTTTGGGTGGAAACTCGAGCCATTGAGTGCCATTTGTAGCTGAAGATATCCTGATTCTGCCCAGCTCCCACTGGCCTCAGACACAAGAAAACACACCAAGAAAATATTATTTACAAACTGCATGGCCTAATGTCTCATGCTTCTTGTTAGCTTTCCTTATATCTTAAATTAACCCATTTCTATTAAGCTATAAGTTGCCATGTACCTTGTGTCTTAATATTATCATTACATGTTGCTTCTCAACATGGATTCTGGCAGCATCTCCTTCACTCAGCCTTCCACTTCCACAAATTCTCCTCTCTATTTGTCCTGCCTATACTTCCTGCCTGGCTACTGGCCATTCAGCACTTTATTTATTAACCAAACAGAGCAAGACATTCAGAGCACACACAACATCCCACAGCATTTGGGATGTAGGTTCCCTTCTATTAACTGAAACAGAACAAGTCCATTAGCGTGAAAGAGCTGGTGTAGATATGACAGAATTGGCATAGTGAAAGGAGATGACTGTGAGGATGTGGGTTGAACTATGTATATAGCCTGTGGAGAAGGACATGAGTCTGGGCACTAGAATGCCATGGTCCTAGATGCTAGGTTGATATAGTTATTTCCCTTTTAGATGATAGAGCTGTCAATCTGATGAGATTGACACTGAATAATTCCTATTACATTTGGGAAATAAGAAGCTTTTATCTTGACAAATATTTGGACTGAATTAGTTATGAATTGTCCTTTTGCTGAGAAGACCATGATTTTTCCAGATATGAGTGTGGGATAGGAGAATATGCAAAGTATATTTGGAAGCTGGTGGTGGTGGCACATGCCTTTAATAACAACACTTCGGAGTCACATCCAGACAGATGTTTCTGAGTTCAAAGTTAGCGTGGTCTACAGAGCGGTATTCAGGAGAGGCACCAAAATTACACAGAGTTAGCTGTCTTGCAAAACAAAAATAAAAAGCATATTTGGAGTATGTATAACCTTTAGGAATTGCCCCTGTGCCAACAGGAAGGTATACATGAGAGACATTAGGGAGGTGTAGTACAGATTCCTGAAGCAGAGCCTATTGCAATTTCTGGAAAGGATTAATAATGGGTTGAATGAGGGATGAAAGCAGGATTCCCTGAGCTGCCTCATAAAAGGAGTTAGCCAGGAGATTAAAAAGATCAAACACAGGAATACAGGAGTGAGCTGTTTCTTGAAAGGTAAGAATATCCTATTTAGTAGAGCAGCCTGCAAAAGACTGAATTAGATGCTTTCTATCTTAAGCTGTGGCCTAGTATGATGCGGTAATGTTTATACCCAAATAAGTTACCTGAGGACTGGAGAGTTGGATTTTGGAACTTGAGGCCATTACTCCAACTCTACAAAAAATTTAGAAGAGGAGAGACATTAGTTTAAATAACTTATATTTATGGGCCACAGAGTAGAATGTTATCTACTAATTGTAAAGGTTAAAGCCAATTAGGGAGAAGGAAAGCAAGTCAGAAGATGGGGATTGATTAAATAACTGTGGGATGTCCATGAATCTGTTTGTCAAGACAGTCCAAGTTAGCTACATATACGGGTAATTGTCAGCATCTGCCCTGCATAAGGAAAAGATATTTTGAGACAGAGGGCTGATAGGTATAGGAAAAAAGGTATCCTTGAGACATAGAACTGAGTAATGTGTGGTTTCTGAAGGGATAGTGTAAAGAATTGAGTAAAGTCCAGACATTACAGGATTGAGAGGACCCCTGAAGATCTAATGAGTTGCATGTATACTGACATTTTATTTGTGCTGAAATGTGGTGCTATTTTATTTATGAGTTATTAAAGCTTGGTGGAGGTCAGGCAGGAAAGGACAGCCATTTTAAGTAAACAAAAATTCAGGCAGCACATTTATCAGACAGGGTCTTTGTGTGTTCAATGCCATACTAGGAAACAGAGCAAAGCATGGACACACACATCTTTAAGGCCAGTACCAAATATAAAGCCCTGGAGTTCTGTACAGACATACAATGTAAAAAGAGATAGCTAGGCTAATATAGCCAGTTAAACGGCATAAGAGCAAGGCAATGAAAGCATGTGTAAGACAACAAGTAGCTTGCAGTGGGAAGCTGCAGGGTTGGTGAGGTAAGGTCTGCTTGTGACTTTTCCCATTTCCCTGATCTCTAAGTCTTCACCACTATATTTTTCACTGTGTTTTTTATTTAATGATACCATTTAGAAACTCATCTACATGCAGGTCTTAAATCAGGTGGTATATTCTATTAGGCTTCTTAACTCTAAGTATAGAAGTGTTAAAAGGAGAAGAATTTGGATGAAGTAGCATCTTTCTGCAAAGTTCAGGGATGATAAACTTAAGTCCTCAAAGGCTCTGGAGTGAAAGAGTGTACTGAATTTGAGTTATGTACCAGGTAGGGCGCTGGAACTAGATAACAATAGAGTGGTGGTTTCTAGCAAGAGAAGGGTTCTGGCTATCCAACACTATGGGATCTACATGAGAGATTGAAAGGGAAATGTCATGTCAGAGATAGTGGGCTGAGTCCAAGAAGGAGGAGGAGAGGAGCTGCTGACGAATCTGTGGTAGGGAAATGTGGGCAATAATGAACTAGAAGCTACTGCCTTAGCTAAAAAATTTCTTCCCATTATACACACAGGGCAGGTTTCCACATACAAAACTGTGTGTAAGAGATATTCCCATGAAAATATATTTAAGTCACAGGGTTTGGTGAGGTAAGTTAGAGAGTCCATCTACCCATACAACAGGGATATTGGAATGACAGGTAACACCCCAAAACTCCCACAGGATGCAGTAAGGGTCTCCAGTGTCCAAAGATAGGGAATAGATCATCCCTATATATTAATGGCTACTAAAGTTTTGGTATGACATGAATGTTGTTGGGTAAGGACCTGGGAACCTTCAATTCTCCATTACCCAGGGTGGGAGATTGCCTGTATTTTGGTTTTCGATTGATGTCCCCATGTCATGAGTTACACAGAGTCAGTCAACTGAACTATGTCCATATCAATAGCGTTTTAGATGAGGCCCAGGTGACCTACATGTGGCAAGGGTTGGCTCAAGACCAATGGCTTTCTCTACAAATTTTTAAACAGGAACCTGGAGGTCTTCATGTGGTTGGTCAGATAGCCTGTGCTAGATTTTACAGTCTTGTTTGCAGACTTATTCATGTCTCACATAGCTATGCCCTGCAGGAACATAGACTAGGTGATCAAGCTGCATGCAGGTTACATAATCACATACCATAGGGTAACTTAGTAGGCAAGGACCTGGTATGCCTAAGTTATCTTCCTGACTGATGGACAGAGGAAGCACAGTCATGTAGTTAGGGGGTGGCTGGTACACATAACACCAAGAGAGACCATAATCCAGTCATTTACTGTTATTTGGAGGCAGAGACCATAGTAATTTCATTGCATATTGTTTTAAAATGAGTTTCCCTGCTCCTTTTACAACATACAGGAAGGAGGGAGAGACAGGTGAGTCACAGCTCTGATGGAGATCTCCAAAGTAATTGCCGTCATTTGCTTTCCCTTCTACTTTAGACAGCTCTCTTCTTATTGGTTGTGTATTTGAATATGAGTCAGACAGATGGAATAAAAGAGCTTGTAGTCCACAGTTTCAATAGCCAGGCTCCTGGCTAAATTCCAGCTCATAGCTGGATTTAGCCAAAGCCTGACTGGAAATAATACAAGAGAAGGATATCTGTCCCAGAGAACTGCTGCAGACAGAGGCAGTAGAAACACGGGGTTTGGTGGTATTGCCCACACTCCTTCTCTGAGTCACCTGCACCTGCTTGCTCTGCGGGAAATGCCCTCCTTCCTCTGAAGCCACTGCTTCAGCCTTAATACCTGACAGAAACCAGTGATGTATTGATTATATGCTCCCTCAGAGGACCCATTAAAAAATGTCTATGTCAGTGATAATTCTCACTTAGCCACCAGGGACTCTATGAAAATTTCAAGTATCAGATTCCACAAATAAGTGCATTTGGAGAATCTAAAAGGGCTTAGCGAAAACTGTTACCTGAAAGGTAAAATTTGCAGCCCAGAATCCCAATCAGCCATCTGCAAGTGGAAAGTGAGTCTTTAGGTAGATAGCCAGGAAAAAGGGCCAAGTACTGGGTACATGATCACCGTCTAGAATCCTTGAGATATTCTTCTCTTTTGAGAATTGCATTCTGGGCCTAAGATTCATTACATCATTTCCTGTCATCCACTTTCAGTTTCGTTGTTTTGGCTGCAGCACACATTTAGTGGGGAGGGTGAAATGACTCAGCAGCTCTGAAGAAGATCTCAAAAAGTGCCCCAGGATTTGCTTTCCATTGGTGGAATTGTGTTCACTCTCCATATTGTTTTCTGTTGGTTGGGCCATGTCCTACCCCCTCATTTCCCCAGAAATTCTCGAGTAGAAGCAGCAGGAAATATTATTTAGAAGGATTTAGGAGAGAGAAACACATAGAAAATACAGGATAGCTTTGAGAGTGCTTGTATCCTATTCCATCCAGCATCTACTGTCTCTGCCCTTGGGTAGTTAAAGCAATGCCAAGGGGTAGAGAAAAGACAATGACCCCACACAGACAGGTGCAGGTCATCTCAGGCACATGCACTTAGAACCATGATCCAATCTTCCTCTCTAAGCAGACCTGCTGGTTAAAGCCTAAATGGGCTCCAACAGGTTCCTATTCCAAACAAAATTTGAATGCACACACTCCTCCATCAGAAGCAAGAATAGCTAATAAAATTGTCAGCAGAGCAGTTCCTCACCAGTCAGCCTGTTGTTATAATCTGGGTCTCAGTTGCTTATAAGCACACTAAAATCCGATAGTTATTTGGTGCCCACAAGGCAGATTGCTCCTGTAATACAAGGAGAGACAGATCCAGTGGAAATTTCCAAATCAAAGATTGTTTGATTCAAGCATTACAGATCTGAGTCACCTGATGCTGTCAAATGTGCAGCAAGCAGATTCCTGCTTCTAAATCTATGGCTTCTCTTTAAAGATGTGGTCTTTTCTCGGTTTGAATTCACTTCAGTCTTTAGGATCTGGCATAGGCTAGTCGAGTCCTGCTCTTCCCTTCTTCTGAAGCTACTACTTTCTTTAAGGATATAGTAACCATGTGCCAATCTTGATGTCCTTCTCTATGGGCAAGGAAGTTGCTTTTCTTGATGCTTTAGTATCTGGTAGAGACTGGTGATATCCTGCTGTTACTTCTCCCCTGGGAGATTTATTGTGGGAATGGCTTGGCATTGTATTTTTATTCATGAACCATAGAGGCACTGCAAATATGGATTAGTAACATTTGCAGTCACTTCTCTATCTCTACCAGAGTCAATAAAGTATGAAAAATAAAGTATAGCGCTGGAAACTTACTTGTTTATATCCTGATGCCTTTTAGGTATTCACAGTATCAACTCTGCCATCTTGGTTTGCATTATTACTGTGTTCTTGCATAAAGAGCCTCTTACGTGATTTTTCCCAATTCTCAGTCCATTCTTATACATAATAAAAGGAGGGCATTGACTTCATTGAATGTCAGTTATTTATTGATGATGGTAGATAGACATTCAATACTTCATTTGATAATAATAAACACACTTTTTTCATTTTTTCTTGAATAATTACTTGATTCCTCCCCTAATTATTTGGCCACTATAACAAAATTATATTTGAGAGTTACTCACTATTTTCTCTTTTAAAGTATGTAGCTCATGAGAATGAGAAATTTTGTTCCTCATCATTAAGTCCACTAACATGCAGATTAACCTTCAGTTCTATCACATGTAGTCAATCCCAGTGAATCTTGTAAATAGCAGCAACTGCATTTCTGTTCTATGATGACATAAGTTTGTAGGTACTTCAAAAATAGCTTATTTTCATCATATTGGCATGTTTAATTATATTTTTGAAATGGTCTTTTAAGCTCCAGGATGGCACTAAAGATATTCTTTTGTCCATGAAGTAAAACAAATAACACATTACTCCCACATTAGTGAGAAAACACTGACACAATTCATAGTATAAGAGATTCAGTTTTCACAATATCTCCCCACTTGTTCTATGATGCATTTCAACAACATTATAACATTGATATAAGTTTATGTATATGTATATGTATGAGATTGCTTATGCATATGTATACATATACACAGATATATATGCATGTGTACATTTTCTTGATATAGTTTTTAATTTAATGCATGAGTTCTGAATTTAGATTATATTTCACTCCTTTTTCCATCCTACTGTATACTCTCTGCATTGTAAATTGTCAAAATAAATACCACTACTTATTAAAATTGTTTTACCAAATTTTACACATAAAAATGTATACATAACTAAGTCACGCAGTATACAGAATATGGTGATTAGGTGTAGTCATTTGAGCATTGACCTTTTGTAGTTGAAAGAACTATCAGCGTTAGTGTACAGTGTAAATGGATTCTTTCTATCTTAGCATCCAATATTTGTGCAAGATTTTCTGCTAAGTGGGGATCTTGAGGGAGTTTCCCATCTATGTTGGCATTATCATTTGTGGTTTTACTGTGCTAACCATTTTTAGTTGATTCCTTGCCTTCATGTACTATTTTCTTGTCACTCAAATTGTCTAGTATTTGTGCTTTTTAATTCCCTATCTTTCTTAGAAGACACTGTCTTCATGCAGACATCCTTCTTGTTTTAATATGTTCTGTGTCTGATCATTGCATGAAATATTTTCTTACTCAAAGATTAATGGTGAGTTTCTGGATTGATCAGATGACATGAGACAAACTATGATAAATTCTATGCCATTTGAGTAGATCTTGAGTTGTGTAATAGTGATGTAAAGAATGCTTTTTTTTTCTTTATTTTTTCTTTTTTCTTTTTTCTTTTTTTTTGGTATTTAGAGACAGCATTTCTCTGTGTAGCTTTGCACCTTTCTTGGAACTCAGTCTTAGTCCAGGCTGGCCTAGAACTTGCAGAGATCTCCCTGCCTCTGTGTCCCAATTGCTGGGTTAAAGGTGTGTGCCAACACTGCCAGGCCATGTTTTTTTTTCTTTTTTTTTCTGACAGTCACAACCAATGTTGCCTGTGAATATGTTGAAAAAAATTTAGAAAACTGTCAGAAATTATATGCTTTTAGAGAATTTGCAGATGAATTTTCTCCTTCTGGGTCTTCTACCTTCATGGCCATGTGGAATATACTGTTATTATATTCCACAGATTCTTTGCTCCTGTAGATGATATATGTCTGCATTTCTAGAAAAGGTTAGAATGAAAAGTAGACCTATCTTTGCACATGAAACCAGCAACATCCTATGAAGTGCTAAATGTTGGTAAATTGTGACATTTTCTACTTAATCCTCATGCTATCCACAGATCCCCCACTCCCTCTTCCCACCTCCAGCCCTCTTTCTTAAGCCACCCTGCATCCCCATATCCCCCAAATCGAGCTCTCCCATGGGGAATCTGCAGAGCCCAGCTCACTGAGCCTCTGCATGTCCAAGCCCCTTCCCACTGCACCAAGGCTGTGCAAGGTATTACACCACAGGCACCGGATTCCCAGAAGCCTGCCCATGCACTAGGGACAGATGCTGATCCCCCTGCCTGGATGCCCTCCAAACAGTTCCAGCCAAACAACCATCTCCTATGTCCAGAGAACCTAGTCCAGTCCCATGGGGGCTCCACAGCCACCAGTACACAGTTCATGGGTTTCCACTAGTGTGGTCCATCATCTCTACACATCCTTCCATCATGATCTTGATGTCCCTCACCTACAGTATCTCTCCTCTCTCATCAATTGGATTCCTGGAACTCAGCCTGGTGCCTGGCATGGAACTCTGTATATGCCTCCATCTGTCACTGGAAAAAGGCTCTATGATGACAGCTAGGTTATTTGCTATGCTAGTCACCAAAGTAGACAGGTCCAGGCACCCTCGGAACCACTGCCAGCAGACCAAGGTGAGGTCAACATTGTGAGTTACTGAGAGCCTCCCCAGCACCCTGCCTCTTCCTATTCCCATGATGTCCTCATCTATCATGGTATCTTCCTCCCTGCCCTCCCACTCTGTCCCTGTTCCAGCTTGACTCTCCCATTTCCCTATGTTCTCCTCCCGTACTCCTCACACTTGGCCATCCCCCACACCCAGTCCACTCATGTAGATCTCATCCACTTTTCCTTCACAGGGTCATCCATCTCTCTGGAGTGGTGGGTTGTAGTCTGGCCATCCCTTCCCTCCCATTTAGTATCCACTTATGAATGAGTACATACTATGTTTGTCCTTCTGAGTCTGGGTTACCTCACTCAATATGACATTTTCTAGATTCATCCATTTGCCTGCAAATTTCATGATATCATTGTTTTTTCCTTGAATAGTACTCTACTGTGTATATGTGCCACATTTTCTTTATCCATTCTTCAGTTGAGGGGCAACTAGGTTGTTTCCAGGTTCTTGCTATTATGAATAATGCTTATATGAATATAGTTGAGTATGTGTCTTGTAATAAGATTGAGCATTCCTTGGATATATGCCCAAGAGTGGTATAACTGGGTCTTGAGGAAGAATTATTCCCAACTTTCTGAAAACTGCCATACTGATTTCCAGAATGACTGTACAAGTTTGCATTCCCACCAAAAGTGGAGGAGTGTTCCCATTACTCCACATCATTTCCAACATAAGTTGTCATCAGTATTTTTTATTTTAGCTATTCTGACAGGTGTAAGATGGTATCTCAGGGTTGTTGTGATTTGCATTTCCCTAATGACTAAGGAGGTTGAGCAATTCCTTAAATGTCTTTCAGCCATTTGAGATTCTTCTGTGGAGAATTCTCTCTTAAGCTCTATAGCACATTTTTAATGGGATTGTTCAGTATTTTGATGTCTTCCTTTTTGATTTTTTTACTCTGTCAGATGTGGGGATGGTGAATACTTTTTCCCATTCTGTAGGCTGACATTTCAAAGAGCTGGTAAAGTGATCAACTTTACCTTGTTGTTTTGTAGTCCTGCTAGCTGCAGTGTTACCTTAATAAAGCAGAATGATTATTCGTGGAGATAATAGGTTTATCAATCGCTTAAGGGACTGTTTATAACATCTTAATAATGTAAACAATTGTTAAAAGGACCTCCTGCCGGGCGGTGGTGGCGCACGCCTTTAATCCCAGCACTCGGGAGGCAGAGCCAGGCGGATCTCTGTGAGTTCGAGGCCAGCCTGGGCTACCAAGTGAGTCCCAGGAAAGGTGCAAAGCTACACAGAGAAACCCTGTCTCGAAAAAACCAAAAAAAAAAAAAGGACCTCCTTTTAGAACAACAATGATCACATATAATATTACCAAATTCTATGCTTTTATGTACAGGAGACTCCTCAGCATTTTTCTTGTATGATGTTTGTGTGTGGAGACCAAAAAACAGAAGAGAAACTGGTATGTGTATATTTTTAAACACACTGTTACATGTCTAGACATTTTTTTCTGTCTTAATCTCTCTTTACTGAATATCTGTATTGTTTTGACCTCATGAGACAAATCCCCATTAATCTTACTGGTGACTGTAATAATGGTCTTAATAGATTGTTCATCCAGTACCTGATGGAACAAATGCAGAGATTTAGATTCAAGCCCTGGCTTGAGATCTTAGAGACCTGAACATAGGTATAAGGATTATATGAGCAGGAGGACATCAAGATCATGATGAGAAAAACCAGATAGACAGATGAACTGAGATTTTGGGGCCTCATGGATTCTGGAACTGCAGCCAGGGAGCTGGCAGGTGACTGGGCTAAGCCCTCTGCATCTGGGAGACAGTTTTGTAGCTTTTTTTTTATGGGACCCATGGCAGTGGGACCAGGACCTGTCCCTAATGCATGAGTTGGCTCTTGGAAACCTATTCTCTATGGTAGGATGCCTTATTTAGCCTTGATGCAGGGGGGGGACCCACAGAGGTTGTTCCTGACTCAAAATGTTATGCAGTGCTTTGTTGATTCCCAAGAGACCTTACCCCATTTTAAAGGAGATGGAGGAAAGATTAGGGTTTTGAAGAGCATTACAGGGAAAGTATGGAAGTAAGAAAGGATGGGAAAATGTCATTGATAAAGTGAAATTATATGTAAAATATTAAAAAAGAATACATGAGGAAATATCAAAAAAGTTAATCCATCTAATGTTTGGTCAGAAAGCTTCTTAAAAGTTCCATGTTCCTATTAGAAGCCTCTACCCAGTAAAGAAACTTGCTCTTAAATGAGCCATCCATCTATTTTCCTCTAGCAATAGCTTAGCTGAGGAAAGCCAGTGATCAGTAAGCCACCATTAGCCCTTATTTTGAGTGCTTAGCATCATTTTTGTTGATTTTTTTTTCAGTCGTATGTGTAAATTGTGTCCCCACGTAGAAATCCCATTTGTAGCTTGGGTTTTGTGTCCCACCAGACTATTCCCAAATAACAACACAGAGACTTATTAATAATTATAACTCAAGTTTATTACTAGCTATCTCATACATTTTAAATCAACCCATAATACTTATCTATGCTCTGCCATGTGGAGTGGTTCCTTTTCTCAGTATTGCAAGTTCACCTCCTTCTCTCATAGTGTCTTCACAATTCTGGGACCCCTCCCTTCTTCCCAGAAACCTCAGTGTCTGGTTCTCCTGCCAAAATTTATCGTGCCTAGGTATAAACCAGTCAGGTTCTTTATTAAATCAATGACAGTGATATTTATTCAGAGAATGTAAAGGAATATTCCACATGCTGATCTTAGGTTTTTTCATACACACTTTATTTTATTTAAATTTATTTTATTTAAATTTCTATGGAGCCATTGATTTCCATCCCTGCTGTCTGTTTGACAAATTTTACATTAAAATCTATATGTAGAAATATTTGCGAAATATAATTATATATATAGTCTAAAATATATGCATTTATTCTTTCAATATTTCACTTATTAAGCATTGACTTCATACTGAATCTCAGTCCTAAAATTTGAAGAACAACCACATTTCATGGAAATTGAAACTGCCCAGGTGATGCTTAATTTCATACCACAGACTTAGCTGAGATCCTAAAGCTGCCATAATGTTTAGGATAAAAGTTAGAATATACAGTGTGCATTTGGAAATATATCAACATGGTAAATTTATTATGTATAGGTAGGTTGCTATATATAATGGGGAATGAAATATCACCACATATCCCATTTTTTCTAAAATAAAAAAACTTATAACTAATACAAGAAAAACTACATCCAATAAGTATATACAATATATTCAGTCAGCCTTTTGGGAGCCCTGACAGTGGCACCCTAATGCCAACTTGAAGCAGTTCCAGAAGAGAATATGTAGTCCCATGTTTGCTGTTCAGAAAAGGCTGAAATACTAGTTCAAAAGGAAACTCCCTGGCATAGAGGCAAGATGGCCAACTATAATGCCTATTGACATAACAGAAAAATAGGTTTGGAGTTGTAAATAGATGATTCATTAACTGACATAGTTCTACAATAAGATAAGACACTGACCTTCATTGTGTAGAACTAAGAGGTATTATGTAAGACCATAATCTGGTTGTACTTAAAGATTAGAAGTACAGGGCCTTTAAAATGGCAATAGATACAGATGTTGAGCCCTAGAAAAAGCTTTAGCTGATGGTTCTTAGGACAGGTATGATTCATGATTGAGTCCTATCATTGGTACTTGTAAAGGGGGAATGTGAAGGGACCCCAAAATAGCTTTACCACACAGCGGCCATGACAGGCTTAAGTTCCTAGACACAGCTTCTGTGACAGGCTTACTGGCAGGCAACACCCTGATCCAGGAAAAGCTTTAAGCTGATACCACCCAGGGATCTACCCAGGGATGAGGAAGGAACTTATTTACCAAACATTCTAACCATTAGATAAGTTGGCCAGAGTTTAGCACACACATATTTTTATGTTTGTTTCTTTTACTAATACCCCTAGACAATTGTCAGCCAATCAGTTACCTTTCATCACATCATTTCTATAGCTTCACTTTTTTTTCCTTTTAGAAGAGATACAATAATCTACACATTTCTATAACCTCTTTTTTCTGTCCTCTCTTTTTTTAAACAAGAACACTCAGTCTAATCTCCTTTACTTAGCTTTTTTTTCTGACCATTAAAAATTAACTTGAAACCAAGCATTATAAACAATGATAATTAACCATAAACTTTGAACAACCAAAAGACTCCTACTCAACTTCTGGGCATGTGGGCATAGTTTTCTTAAAATTACTTCCTTCTTTTTGAGGGTGAAGACAACTTTTGTGGATCCTGAAAAGTATTTGGGGATTATTTGTCAAGTCATGGGAAAGGTATCTGTATCATTTGTTATCTAGTCTCTGCATAATGCAAAAGTGAAGAGCTTGTCTCAAATCCTTGATGGAGTTGTCTGTGAATCTGGATCATCTCAGCTAGCCAACTTCAAATTGTTCTGAGCAGTTTGTAGTACAAAGCTGATCTTTGGGTGATATTAATCAGCTTAATGTCTTTATCATAGTCCATGTGGAATCATCATTGTGGGATCCTCTCATACATTTGAAGATTTCAAATTTGCTGTTAGGCATGGCTTTGTTTTCCTACAGAAATTTTCTTTTTTTCTTTTATTTTATTTAATTGTTTTTGAGCCTCCTCTGTGGTTTGGAGCAATCACAGTCTGATAAATGTCTGTCTCTTGGAACCATGACCATTCTTCCATTGAAGAGAATATCTTAACAACAATTTCTCTCTACCACTGGCCTAGCCAAATTCTCCAAAATGACCTTTGTCAATGCTTTCCTGTAACATGATGGTCCTGGGAGTTTTTCTCTGAACAAGCAGTAGTAATTCATTCAACTGCTGTAGCAGCATCACCATCAACACCAACATGATGAGAAGCACCATTTAGCTCAGAAAGGCAGCAGTATCCATAGTTTTGCCACCACCATTTGTGGCCTGGACCAGCCCCAGCCACAGGAGATTCTAATCTCAGGGTTGTGTGTTCAAGGCCAATTTGGGAACCAGATGTAACATGAATCTTAAAATGTCTTATTAATAAAAAAAACTTGGTGTCAGTTTCAGGGTGAATTTTGAAAGATCAGAGAAGCAAAATAAGCCACTGCCAACATCACATGGATTTTCAGTTGAGTGTGGAAATTTGAGGGAGTTTCCCATCTGTGTTGGCATTACAACTTGTGATTTCTTTGTACTAACCATTTTTGATTGTTTCCTTGCTTTCATGTAGTATTTTGTTGGTGCTCAAATTTTGTAATATTTATGCTTCTTAATTCTCTGTCATTCTTAGAAGATGCTGTCTTCACAGCAGACATCCGTTTCCTTTTAATAAGAACTGTATGTGACCATTGCATTTAATATTTTCTTATTCTAAGAATAATGGTGAGTGTTCTGGTTTGATCAAGTAGCCTCAGAAAAAACATTAGAAGTTCTTAACAACTGGAGAAGTTGTGGAGTTGTGTAATAGTGATGTACATGATGCTTTTTTTTCTTTCTGGCAGGCATAAGAATGAATATTTAGAAGAATGTCTGAAATCATGTTTTCAGAAAAGTTGCAGATAAAGTTTATCCTTCTGGGTCTACTATCTCCCTGGCCATGTGGACTATGCTAGGTTATTATATTGGGCAGATTTTTGTTTTCCTGAAATGATATATGTCTGAATTTCTGAAAAATGTTAGAGTGAAAACTTCAGACCTGTCTTGCCATATGATAACCAGCATTAATCTATGAAGGACTAAATGTTGGTAAATTATGACATATAAAGGAGCTGATAAAATCATCAAATTTACCTTTTGGTTTTGTAGTCCTGTTACCTACATTTTTTACCTTAATAAAACAGAATGATTATAAGTGAACATAATAGATATTTCAACAGCTTAAGGGACTGTTATTAAAATCCTCAGAGTGTAAACAATTGTTAAAAGGACCTCCTTTTAAGAACAACATTGATCACACGCAATATTCCCAAATAATGTGGTTTTATGTACACACATTACTTCTCTTGTATGATGTGTGTGTGTGTGTGTGTGTGTGTGTGTGTGTGTGTGTGTGGTGTGCGTGTGCTGTGTGTGTTTATAACAAAATAACATCAGAGACACTGGTATATGTATATTTTTAAGCACACTGCTACATGTGTAGACATTTTTTTCCTGATTCTTTCTTTACTGAAAATTTGTATTGTTTTTGAACTCATGAGACAAATCCTAAATTCCTATGACAGTTGCAGTTTAACAGGGATCAGCTTAGTGTATGTGTTGGCACATATCATTTGTGGTTGGCTTTTCATCCCTGGTTAACTGAGAGCCTAGCTTCATGGCTTAGTTTCAGGGAGCCATGATTACTGCTGCAGCTCTAGGAGGTTGTTGATCCATGCTGACAGTGAGTAGCAAACTGTAACCTGCCTATAAATACCATTTAATCTACATGCTTTTCATCGTACAATGTCATTAGTATTTTTGATCTTGGCATTTCTGACAGGTATAAAAATGAAACAAGATAAATGACATCCCTATGTCTGTCATGAAGTGCTATGTATCTGCAAGTAAAACAAATCATTACAGACTTTAGAATCTGACAGATACTTGGAGAGTCCTGTTCATTCTAATCTGTTATTTATTTTTTGGCACTGTTTACCCTTTGAGAGAAACTTGAGGCACATTGAAACCCACTATCAGAGTTTATTAAGCAAAGGGAATAGGGAAAATGTGCACTGGACTATGGAAATAACCTTTGTTGATAGGGTGCAGAGGAATTGGTGGAACCTACTTTTGTTGGACGTCCCAGCATGGGCATATGGCCTATGCAGCTATGCTATGCTTGTGCCTAAATATGTTACATGTTCATGCTGCTTGCAAATTATTTGATCACGTGGTATATTTATAACTTAGGACATAAGGTCCTGTGGTGATGAAACATATTTCCTGGCTGCTGGACTGTGAATATTTCATCATGTAGCTGGGAGTGTGGCTATTTGATTCCCACATAAGGAGGTCAGCAGCTGCTAGAGCATGAATGCAAGGTGCCCTTCCCTGAGTTGTGAGGTCTAGTTTTTTGGACATGTTATGTTACAAGTGCAAAGGAGGGTTTCCAGATGATGCCCTAGGGCACTTAGGGCATATCTCTTTCTTTCTGTTACACAGAGAGAGATGGGCTGAATTAGGTCTGGAAGGTTTAAGGGAAGACCTTTGAAGACCTGCAAGGGGGCAGATCATAAATTGATCCTAGGACTTAGAAGACAGAACCAGGCTGATCTCGGTGAAGTAGAGGCCAGTATGGTCTAGAGAAGGAAATCCAGGACAGGTACCAAAGCTACACAGAGAAACCCAATTTCTAAAAAAACAAAGAAAAAAAGGAAAAAAAAACTGCAATAGAAACGGTCAGAACCACAGAGACAGCTGTCAGATGTACTTGGCAGCCAAGAGTCACAATCAGAAAAGTGCAGATGGGAATGGAGCCTTTCTTGTAGATAGGTAGGGTTTAGGACTGAGCAGCTGAACACTCGCTCAGCCCACCAGCCAACATCAGCCAGGTATCTACTGTTCGTTGGAGGCAGAGCCCAGGGTAAATTATGTCTTATCCTGTGCTCCCCTTTCAGTTTCCGTGCTTCTTTAAGAACACATGAGGCAGGGATAGATGAGTCAGCAGCTATGATTCAGATCTCCAAATTCACTGATGTCATTTGCTTTCTATTCTTGAGTTTCAGATCTCACTCCTTATTGGTTCGTAATCTATGTCTATTCAAATAGGAGGCAGTCTCATCAAATAAAAATGCCTGCACTGAAGGGATTTAACAGCCAGACTCCTGGCTAAATTCCAGCTCACAGCTGGAATTTGTCAGGAGATTGGCTATAACAAGTCCAGAGAAAGAAACCTCTCCCAGAGCCCTGCAACAGACCAAGGCAATATAAATCTAGGATAGGCAGGAATTTGGTAGGGTTTCCCATACCCTACTCTGAGTCACCTGCACATGTTTGATGTGCAGGAAATGTGCTCCTGTCTCTAAAGCCACTGTTTTAGCTTTAGTATCTGTGATCTCTGCCTCAGTCTTGCATTCTGCATTATCACAATATTGACAAAGAAGATTTATGTTGGGAAACAATACCTGACCTAAAACAGGGAGGTATTGATCACATGCTCCTTCAGTGGACCCATTAAAAAATGACTGTGTCAGGGAATATTCTCTCAGCCACCTGAGATTCTGTGAAAATTTCAAGTGTCGAATTCCACAAATAAGTGTATTTGAGGAATCTAAAATGGCATATGGGAAACTGTTACCTGATAGGTACAACTGACATCCCCAAATCACACTCAGCCATCAGCAGATGGAAAGCAAGGCTTTCAAGTAAATATCCAGGGCCAAGTAGCTGGAAGGATGATCATGACCTACTTATCACAGATGCTTTTCTCATTTGGGAATGGCATTGTGGTCCTAGGATACATTATGTTTTTTTTTTTTTTTTCCAGTCATCCATTTTCAGTTTCATTTTTATAGCTGCAGCACACATTTACTTGGGAGGGTGAAATGACTCAGCAGCTCTGAAGCAGATCTCAAAGAGTACCACAGGATTTGTTTTCCTTTGGTAGATTTGAGATCAGTCTCCTGATTGGCTCCTGTGTGAGGGGCATTGCCGACTCCCACATTTCTACAGAGCAATCTTGCTTAGAAGCAGCAGGAAATATTAGGTAGAATGATATAAGGGAGAGTAACAGATAGAAATTACAGATTAGCCTCAAGATTGCCTGGATTAAATTCGTGGGGCCTAGGGTATTTAAAGAAATGACAAGGGGTTGAACAAAATCCCCTCCCTATTATAGCAAAGTGTAGGCCATTTCAGACACCTGCACTCAGGTCCATGGTCCAATCATCCTCTCTATGCAGACTTGCTGGGTAAATGGGCTCTAACAGGTTAATATTCCAGACACAATTGGAAAGCATACACCCCTCCTTCAGAGGCAAGGTGAGCTAATAAACTTGTAAGCAGAGCAAGTTCATACCAGTCTGTCTCTGGCTATATTGGGGTTCTCAGTTGCTCATGGGCATAACCAAATCCATATTGTACATTGACCCAGACAAAGCAAATTGATCCTAACATACACAAGAGACAGAGCCCTCAGAAATTCTCAAAGTCAGAGATCATTTGATTATGGTGATATTTTATTTGTATTAAAATGTTATTTGTATGTTAATAAATAAAATTGCCAAGGGGTCAGCGCTATTAGCAAGCCATAGGAAAGCAGGGCAGTGTTAGCGTATGCTTGTAATCCCAGCACTTGGTAGGCAGAGCTAGGTAGGTATCTGTGTGTACAGGGTTACAACCAGTGTTGGATATACATGACTTTAAACTCAATTCCAATCATAAAAAACCTAGAGGTCTATACAGACTGGCCGTGACAAGGAGGTCATGTGTTTGGGTTTACAACCAATGATAAGGCAGAACAGAAACACTATAAAAAGACAGACACACAGGAAATATCTCTGGTTCAGAGAGATAGGACCACCGCAGGAGGAAAGGTAAGGTTTTAGCTCTTAGCTCTGATCTCTTAGCTTTCTTCTTTGCATTGGTTCTGTGTTTCTTATTTAATAAGACTGTTGGTTACATCTACATTTGATTCCCACCATTACAGCCCTGAGTCACCTAACCCTGTCAAATGTGCAGCAACAGATCCTGATTTCCATATAATGCTTGTCTTTAAAGATGTGACCTCCCTGTCTTAGTTTGAATTCACTTCATGTGCTCCTATCTTGCAGAGACTAGAGGAACTCTGCCCTTTTCTTCTGAAGTTACTTCTTCCCTTAATGTATGTCATCTGTGTTTCAGGCTTGAATTGCTGCTCTGTGGGCAAGGAAGATAATTTTCTTGAGGCTTTCATATCTAGCAGAGACTACGAAATCCTGCTCTTTCCCCTACACAGGGAGATTTATTGTGGGGATGGCTATGGCACTATACATTCCTTTGTGATCTTCAGAGTCACTGAAAATATAGATTAGTAATATTCGTAGACACTACCCTACCTATCACCCAAGAAAATAAAGGATGGATCATAAAGTATAGCATAGGAAAATTACTTGTTATTATCCTGTTGCCATGTATGTTCTCACAGGCTCAACTTTCCATTCTTTTTTTTTTTTGCTTTATCACTGTGTTCTGGCATGCAGAAGCGATGGTACATAATTTTTTTCTTACTTGTTAGGCCATTCCAATATATGACATGTAGATGTAGCAGGAATATTAAAGTTCTTATTAATAAAATGAAACCTGAGCCAGGTATTAGGGTGGACACTGGAAGATCAGAGAGACAGAACAAACCATAGCTAACCTCACCTGGCCAACTTCTCTGCTGATCTTGTTTCCTCAGACTGGAAGCTTCTGTGACCTCATCCCAATGGCTCTCAGCTAAACTGCTGCTTAAAAGCCTGAATGCTTAACCAGCCAAATGCTTCTAGTTTCTGGTCTTCATGCCTTATATATCTTTCTGTTTTTGCCATCACTACCTAGGATTAAAGACTCACTTCTTGTGTTTAAAGGCATGTATCACCATGCCTGGCCATTTCCAATGTAGCCTTGAACAGATAGACTTCTGCCTCTGGAATGCTAGGATTAAAGGCATGTGCTACCACTGCCTATCCTAAGAATCTAGTGGCTTTTCTATTCTCTGACCCCAGATAAGTTTATTAGGGTACACAATATTTTGGGAAACACAATACCATGACATTTCCTCTCTTTTTGTCTAAAATTAAAAAAAGCTTATAACTAATACACAAAATACTATCGAATAAGTATATACTATATATACAGTCAAAAAAACTTCATTATATATATTAACAATGTCTAGTCCAGTAACATTTGATTAACTCAAAAAAGTCATTACTTATCCTATATAAAACAAGTAGTTCCCTTTTAAAAGTATTTTTTTTCTTTTCATAATAGATTCAGTAATCTACCTTTTGTCAGTTTTATATCTTCCCCACTTTTTTAAAGTGTAGATCAGTGACCTACCCATTTATCCCATTATTCTTTATCTTCTTTTTTTAAAAAATACTCTAAATCTAAACTCCTTGTTCAGCTTTTTTCCTGACCATTAACAATTAACAACTTGTAACCAACCATCATAAACAATGACAATATCCATAACTCATTAAACAAACAAAAACCTCTCATCCCACCACATGGGGATGTGGGCATCATTTTCTTAAAATTACTTCTTCTTTCTAGGGTGAAGGCATCTTTATGGGATTCTAAAAAGATTTTTTTTGGGTTAATTGTGAAGTATTGTATCATTTGTCTAGTCTCTGCATAATAGGAAAGTTCAGGGCTTGTCACAAGTCCTTCTTCTAGTAGTCTGTCAGGATGGACCATCTCAGCTAGTCATCTCAAAATTGTCCTAAGCATTTTGTAGTCCAACATCGATCTTTCTGTGGTGTTAATCAGCTTAATGGCTTTACCATAGTCCATGTGGAATCATTGTTGTGGGATCCTGTCATCTTTTTGAAGATTTCAAAGTTGCTATTAGGCGTGGTCATAGTTCCCTGTCAACTTTTGTGTGTGTGTGTGTGTGTGTGTGTGTGTGTGTGTGTGTGTGTGTGTGTGCCTCATCTGTGGTGTGGAGCAATCACAGTCTGATAAATGTCTGTCTCTTGGAACCATGACCATTCTTCCCTAGAAGAGAATATCTTAGCAACAGGTGGAATCTGCTTTTATACTTCTGCTATAGCATGCTCATATGACTTACATAGCTATGCCATGCAGGAACAAAGACTTTGTAATCAAGATGCATGCAGGTTACATAATCACATACCATAGGGTATCTTAGTAGGCAAGGCTCTGGGAAGCCTAAACTATCTTCCTGACTGATGAACAGAGGATGCACAGTCATGTAGTTAGGGGGTGGCTGGTACACATAACACCACAAGAGACCATAAGCCAGTAATTTACTGTTAGTGGGAGGCAGAGACCATAGTAATTTCATAATGTGTTCCTTTTTCAGTTTCCCTGCTCCTTTTACAACACACGAAGGAGGGAGAGACAGATGAGTCACAGCTCTAATGGAGATCTCCAAACTCATTGCTGTCATTTGCTTTCCCTTCTCCTTTAGACAGCTCTCTTCTTATTGGTTGTGTATTTGAATATGAGTCAGACATATGAGATAAAAGCGCTTGCAGTCCACACTTTCAATAGCCAGGTTTCTGGCTAAATTCCAGCTCGTAGCTGGATTTAGCCAAGCCTGACTGGAAATAACACAAGAGAAGGATAACTGTCCCAGAGAACTGCTGCAGACAGAGGCAATAGAAACATGGATAAGCAGGGTTTGGTGGTTTTGTCCACACTCCTTCTCTGAGTCACCTGCACCTGCTTGATCTCCTGGAAATTTCCTCCTTCCTCTGAAGCCACTGCTTCAGCCTTAGTACCTGACAGCACACATTTAGTTGGGAGGGTGAAATGAATCAGCAGCTCTGAAGTACATCTCAAAGAGTATTCCAGGATTTGCTTTCCATTGGTGGAATTGAGTTCACTCTCCATATTGTTTCCTATGTGTTGAGCCATGTCCTACCCCCTCATTTCCCTAGAATTTCTTGAGTAGAAACAGCAGGAAATATTATTTAGAAGGATTTAGGAGAGAGAAACACATAGAAAATACAGGATAGCTTTGAGATTGCTAACATCCAATCCATCCAGCATCTACTGTCTCTGCCCTTGGGTAGTTAAAGCAATGGCAAGGGATGGAGAAAAGACAACCCCCATGCACAGACAGGTGCAGGTCTTCTCAACCATCTGCACTCAGACCCATGATCCAATCATCCTCTCTTAGCAGACCTGCTGGGTAAAGACTAAATGGGCTCCAACAGGTTCCTATTGAAACTAAATTTGAATGCACACTCTGCTCCATCAGAATCAAAAAGAGCTAATAAAATTGTCAACAGAGCAGTTTCTAACCTGTCATCCTGTGGGTATAATCTGGGTCTCAGTTGCTGATGAGAATACTAAAATCTGATTGTTATTTGGGGCCCACAAGGCAGATTGCTCTTGTAATACAAGGAGAGACAGATCCAGTGGAAATTTCCAAATCAAAGATTGTTTGATTCAAGCATTACAGATCTGAGTCACCTGATCCTGTCAAATGTGCAGCAAGCAGAATCCTGCTTCTAAAGCTATGGCTTCTCTTTAAAGATGTGGTCTCTCCTTCTCAGTTTGAATTCACTTCAGGCTTTAAGATCTGGCATCAGATAGGCGAGTCCTGCTCTTCCTTCTTCTGAAGCTACTGCTTTCTTTAAGGATATAGCATCTGTGTGCCAGTCTTGATGTCTTTCTCTATGGGCAAGGTAGTTGATTTTCTTGATGCTTTAGTATCTGGCAGAGACTTGTGAAATCCTGCTGTTTCTTCTACCCTGGGAGATTTATTGTGGGAAATGCTTGGCATTGTAATTTTATTCATGAACCATAGAGGCACAGAAAATATGGAGCATTAACATTTGCAGTAACTTCTCTATCTGTACCAGAGTCAATAATGTATGGAAAATAAAATATAGCACTAGAAAATTAATTATTAATATCCTGATGCCTTTTAGGTATGCACAATATCAACTTTGCATTTTTGGTTTTTATTATCACTGTGTTCTTGCATAAAGAGTCTCTTGTATGTGATGTTTTCCTAATTCTCAGTCCATTCCTATATATGAACAAAGAGAGAGCCTTAACTTCACTGGAATTCAATTATTTATTGTTGATGGCAGACAGGCATTCAATACTTCATTTGATAATAATAAACACACCTTTTTCATTTTTTCTTGAATAATTACTTGATTGCTCCCCTGATTATTTGGCCACTATGACAAAATTATATTTGAGAGCTACTCACTATTTTCTCTTTTAGGGTATGTAGCTCATGAGAGTGAGAAATTTTGTTCCTCATCATTTAGTCCACTAACATGCAGATTAACCTTCAGTCCAGTCACATGTAATCAATCCCAGTGAATCTTGTAAATAGCAGCAATTGCATTTCTGTTCACTGATGACATAAGATTGTAGGTACTTCAAAAATATTTTACTTTCATCATATTGGAATGTGTAAGTATACTTTTGAAATGGTCTTTTAAGCTCTAGTTTGGCACTAAAGATATAAGTTTGTCCATGAAGTAAAACAAATAACACATTACTGCCACATTAGTGAGAAAACACTGACACTCTTCATAGTATAAGGGATTCGGTTTTTACAATATCTGTCCACTTGTTCTGTGATGCATTTTAACAATATTATAACATTGATATATGTTTATGTATGTGTATATGTATGAGATTGCTTATGCATATGTATACATATACACAGATACACATGCATGTCTATACTTTCTTGATATAGTTTTTAATTTAATGCATGAGTACTGAATTTAGATTATTTTGCACTTCTTTTTTTCCATCGTACTATATATATATCCACTGTAAATTGTCAAAATCAATACCACTATTTATTAAAATTATTTTATGAAATTGTACATATAAAAATGTATACATAACTCACTCACACACTGTACAGAATATGGTGATTAGGTGTAGTCATTTGAGCATTTACATTTTGTAGTTGAAAGGACTATCAGTATTAGTGTACAGTATAAATGGATTCTTTCTATTTTAGCATCTAATATTTGTGCAAGATTTTCTGCTAAGTGGGGATCTTGAGAGAGTTTCCCATCTATGTTGGCATTAATATTTGTGGTTTTACTGTGCTAACCATTTTTAGTTGATTCCTTGCCTTTATGTCACTTTCTTGTCACTCAAATTGTCTAATATTTGTGCTTTTTAATTACCTTTCTTTCTTAGAAGACACTGTCTTCATGCAGACATACTTTTTTTGTTTTAATATGTTCTGTGTCTGATCATTGCATGAAATATTTTCTTATTCAAAGAATAATGGTGAGATTCTGGATTGATCAGGTGACATGAGACAAAACATTATAAGTTATACTCCATTTGAGTAGATTTGAAGATCTGTATTAGTGATGTAAATAGTGTTTTCTTTTCAGACAGTAACAGCCAATGTGGCCTGTTATTATAAGGATAAATATTTAGAAGAGTGCCAGAAATTACATGCTTTCAGTGAAGTTTCAGGTAAAGGTTCTCCTTCTGGTTCTTATACCTTTCTGGCCATGTGGAATATACTAATATATTATATTCCATAGAGTGTGTGTTTTTGTCTATGTTATATGTCTGCATTTCTGAAAAATGTTAGAGTGAAAACTAGACTTGTCTTTGCATATGAAACCAGCAATAACTATGCAGGGCTAAATGTTGGTAAATTATGACATTTGAAAGAGCTGGTAAAGTCATCAACTTTAGCTTTGTAGTCCTTTTAGCTACAATTTTACCTTAATAAAGCAGAATGATTATGAGTGGACATAACAGGTCTATCCATGGCTTAAGGGACTCTTTATAACATGCTCATAATGTAAACAATTGTTAAAAAGACCTCCCTTTTTAAGAACAACAATGATTATACATAATTTTGCCAAATTCTATGCTTTTATGTACAGGTGACTCCTCTACAATATCTGAGCTTAGGAAAGCCAGTGAACAGTAAGACACCATTCGCCCTTATTTTGAGTGCTTAGCATCATTTTGTTGTTATTTTCAGCCTAATGTGTAAATTCTGTCCCCACGTAGAAATCCCATTTGTAGCTCAGGTTTTGTGTCCCACCAGACTTTCCCCAAATAACAACACAGAGACTTATTAATAATTATAACTCAAGTTTATTACTAGATAAGTCATACATTTTAAATTATCCCATAATACTTATCTATGCTCTGCCATGTGGAGTGGTTCTTTTTCTCAGTATTGCAAGTTCACCTCCTTCTCTCTTAGTCTCTTCACAATTCTGGGCCTCCTCCCTTCTTCCCAGAAACCTCATTGTCTGGTTCTCCTGCCTAAATTTATCCTGCCTAGGTATAAACCAGTAAAGTTTTTTATTAAATCAATCACAATGATATATATTCAGACAAGTACCCTCATTCTAATCTCCTTTATTTACCTTTTTTATGACCATTAAAGTTAACTTGTAACCAAGCATTATAAACAATGATAATTAACCATAAGCCATTGAACAAACAAAAACCACCCACTCCAACTCTTGGGTATGGGGACAGTTTGCTTAAAATTACTTCCTGCTTTTTGATGGCAAAGACAACTTTAGGAGACGCTGAAACAATTTTGGGGATTACTTGATAAGTATTGGGAAAGTTAGCAGTATCATTTGTTATCGATTATCTGCATAATGCAAAAGTGCAGAGCTTGTCTTAGTCCTTGATAGATTTGTCTGTGAATCTGGATCATCTCAGCTAGCCAACTTGAAAATTTCTGAGCAGTTTGTAGTCTAAACTGATATTTCAGTTGCGTTAATCAGCTTAATGGCTTTATCATAGTGGTCCTGTCATGCATTTAAAGATTTAAAGACCTGGAATTCTATAGAGACATACAAAGTAAAAAAGAGATAGCTGGGCTAATATTGCCAATTAATGGGCATAAGAACAAGGCAATAAAGGTGTGGGTAAGATAGTAAGTAGCTTGCATTTGGAAGCTGAAGGGATGGTGAGGTAATGTTCGCTTGTGACTTTTCCAATTTCCCTGATCTCTAACTTTTTCAACCCTATATTTGGCACCGTGTTTTTTTTATTTAATGAGACCAATTAGAAACATGTCTACATGCAGGTCTTAAATCAGGTGGTATATTCTATTAGGCTTCTTAACTCTAAGTATAGAAGTGTTAAAAGGAGAAGAGTTTGGATGAAGTAGTATCTTTCTGAGAAGTTCAGGGATGATAGGCTTAAGTCCTCTAAGGCTCTGGAGTGAAAGATTGTACTGAGTTTGAGTGATATACCAGGTAGGGTGCTGGAACTGGATAACAATAGAGTGATGGTTTCTAGCAACAGAAGGGTTCTGGCTATCCAAGACTATGTGGTCCACATGAGAGATTGAAAGGGAAATGACTTGTGAGATTTAGTGGGCTGAGTGTCTAGGAGGAGGAGGAGAGGAGCTGCTGACAAATCTGTGATAGAGAAATGTGGGCACAAATAAAATAGAAGCTAGTGCCTTAGCTAAAATGTCTTTTCCCATTAGTGGCAAAGGGCAGGTTTGCCCAAACAAAACTGGGTGTAAGAGATATACCTCTGAAAATACAATTATGTCATGGCGTTTGCTGAGATAAGTAAGGCTATCGTCCTATGGAGACAATAGGGAGATTGGAATGACAGTTCTGACATAACTGTTGTTGGTTCACAACCTGGATGCCATCAATTGTTCATCACCAAGCCTAGGATATTGGCTGGGGGTGTAATTCGATTGAAGTCCCCATGTCATGAGCTACACAGGGGCAGTCTACTGACCTATGTCCCTTTTGATAGCATTTTGGTTTAGGCCCGGGTGACCCACATGGGACAGGGAAAGCACCAGCCCAATGGCCTTCTCTACCACACTTAAAACAGGGACCTGGAGGCCTTCATGTGGCTTGTCAGATAGCCTGTGCTTGATTTGACAGTCTTGTTTGCAGGCTTTCTCATGTCACCATGGTACACCTTTAAAGCCACTGTTAAGACTTCTGACTGTGGTGTCAGGTGCCTTTTCTCCAGAAGCCTATGACTGGCCCTAATATTTGGGAAGATCTATTAGAAAAAGTAGGTCATAAGGAGTTGCCTGCCCTGTGGGCTCTCGGGATATAGGTTAGTATGTTGAAAGAGAATTTTTGTAATTCATTGTAGAAAATTAGACTTGTTCTCCTGCTTAACTTGAATTATGTGTTTTAACTTTTCATAATTTACTGGTTTGAAGGCAACCTTAGGAAGACTTACAGGGAAGAAGCTCATACAGTGATCCTAGGTTGAGAGCCATCTAGGGTATTATAATACCAATACAGGACCTGATCCAGGATGACCTACACTCCAGGAGCATGGGCTGCATTAGTCTGGTAGATCTTGTCCACATGTGCCTGGTTTCAAACTTTTCTGCTCTCCTCAGGAAGTAGGTTATTAGCAAGGATCATGTATATATCATGAAAGGTGAGACTATTTGAGTAATATATTAACAGTATTTAATAAATGAAATAGATTTGGGCATATAGGACCCCAGTTTTTTGTCTATTTGAGAATATTCAACTAGTGAGAAAGGGAATTGTACCTTAACTAGTCAATATATCCTGGCAACCTTTCACAAAGGGAGAATGGCCTCTGTGTTGGCATGACTGGGTTTGTTTTCGTTAGCAGCTCAATAACTCATGACAATAGGAAGAAAGTTGGGTGTCAGAATTGGGAATTTGAAGCAGCCAGATATCAGAGATGGGGAAGGTATGGGAGGAGCAAAAGGAGCAGTTCCTCAGAAAGGGGAATGGGAAATTTGGAAAGGCAGGCATTCATTAGCAGGTTCTAAAGCAGTAAGTAGTGGTTCCTCAGATTCATGAGGAATAGAATGGTGGCTTTAGAGGTGAGCTAGAAAAATTCTTGGATATATGGTAACCATTTCAATTGGCATGTTTGCTGGCAGAAGTTAGATTATTCCCGTAAAATACCAGAGTCCAATGTGCCATTAGGTAGCCATTTTTATTGTTGTCTTAGGAATTCTTAGGCCATTTGTAAGTGCAAAGGCAGATAAACTTGGAAGTCTTTAAGTAAGGCATTAAGATGAGACTAAGAGTTTCTAATAGGCATCCAAGAGAAGATGTGCGGCTAATAGTGTTGGAAGTATTGTTTCCCATGGTTATGATAAAGAAATTAAATCAATCAAACACACCCACTCTATCAATCAATAAACAAAATACAAATAAACATGATCTAAATTCTAAAATCTCATGGTTCCCAAGATTGTATGAGGATCAGTTTTTTGGTATAAGTCACTCAGCTCTTTGTCAAGCAAGAAGAGTGTGCACTAGGACAATAGCCCAAGGATGAGGGTCTGACAGACAAGAAACAAGTGAGAATGATATCTCAGACTGCAGTTCTGGGGAATGGCAAATTGTTTAGCCTGTATTGAGGGATGATGATAGCCAATGAAGGCTGTGGATGAGTGTTGCCAAGAATACCTGAAGGACTCCTGATGATCAATGGTCATTCCCATGGGTTCAGGGGACTGTTTAAGCTGGGTGATAAAGGGAAAACTCACCAATAGAATGAGTAATCTGGCAGCCAGGCATATGGAAAGTTGCCAGTTGAAGATGAATGAAACTTGGGACAGGATTCTGGACACAGAGTGATAGGAGGGTTCTCTTTGTCATGCAGAAACAATGTTATTTATTTTTAGTGCTATTTACTGTTCAAGAGAAAATAAGTGGTGCAAAAAACCCACTATAAGAGTTATTATTTTGGGAGGGAAAAGTGGGATTGTGCAATCGGTCTACTAGAAATTAATGGTGTGGAGAAAGGGGCTGGGGAACAGGTTGAATTTTCTTTTATAATTCCCCTATAGCATGCTCATAGGACTTATATAGCTATGCCATGCAGGAGCATAGTCTATGTAAACAAGCTGCATGCAGGTTATATAATCACTTTCTATAGGGTTACTTAGTAGGTAAGGTCCTGATATGACTAAGCTATCTTCCTGACCCATGTACAGAAGATGCCCAGTAAGCCCAGTAATGTACTTAAGGGGTGTTTTGGGTTCATAACATTACTTTTTTGAACACACAGGGAGGAGAGAGATACAAATGAGTCACCAGCTCTGATAGAGGTCTCCAAAGTCATTGTCGTCATTTGCTTTCCATTCTACTTTAGACAGCTCTCTCCTTATTGGTTCCTAATCTATGTGTATTTGAATATGAGTCAGACAGATGGAATAAAAAAGCTTGCAGTCCACAGTTTCAATAGCCAGGCTCCTGACTAAATTCCAGCTCATTGTTGGATTTAGCCAAAGTCTGACTGTGAACAACACAAGAGAAGGATAACTGTCCCAGAGAACTGCTGCAGACTGAGACAATAGAAACCTAGGATAGGCAGGGATTTGTTGGAATTGCCCACACTCCTGCTCTGAGTCACCTGCACCTGTTTGCTCTGCTGGAAATGTGCTCCTTCCTCTGAAGCCATTGCTTCAGCCTTAATATTTGTGATCACTGCCTCAGATTTGAATCCTCCTGTATCTGCAAGGAAGATGTATGTTGGGAAAAAATACCTGACAGAAACCAGGGATGTATTGATCATATGCTCCTTCAAAGGTCCCATTAAGAAAATGACTGTGTCAGTGACGATTCTCACTTAGCCACCTGGGACTCTATAAAAATTTCAAGTATCAGATTCCTCAAACAAATTCATTTGGGGAATCTAAAATGGCATATCAGAAACGGTTACCTGAAAGGTAAAATTTGCAGCTCACAGTCACAATTAGCCATCAGCAGGTGGAAAGTGAGGCTTTCAGGTAGATAGCCAGGACACAGTGAACAAGTATCTGGGTGTGTGACCAGCCTCTAGTTATCACGGGATGCTTTTATCTTTTGAGAGTTGAATTCTGAGCCTATGATTCATTACATCATTTCCTGTCATGCACTTTCAGTTTCGATATTTCAGCTGCAGAACACATTGTGTTGGGAGGGTGAAGTGAATCAGCAGCTCTGAAGCAGATCTCAAAGAGTACCCCAGGATTTGCTTTCCATTGGTGAAATTGAGTTCACTCCCCATATTGTTTCCTGTGAGTTGTGCCATGTCCCACTCCCTCATTTCCCCAGAGAATTCTCGAGTAGTACCTGTAGGAAGAATTATTTAGAATGATTTAGGTGAGTGAAACAGATAGAAAACACAGCATAGCTATGAGAGTGCCTGTATCCTAATCCATCCACCATCTAATGTCTCTGCCCTAGGGTATTTAAAGGAATGACAAGTGATGTAGAAAAGACCTCACCCAGTACAGACAAGTGTAGACCATCTCAGATTCCTGCACTCAGGGCCATGATCCAATCATCCCTCTAAGCAGACATGCTGGATAATGCCTAAGTTAGCTCTAAGAGGTTTCTGTTAAAAACACAATTTGAAAGCACACACACCTCCATCAGAGGAAAGGGGAGCAAATAAAATTTTCAGCAGAGGAGATTCTCAGCAATAAGCCTCATGTTGTATTAAGGGTCTCAGTTTCCCGTGGGTATAATCAAAACCCTATTGTACATTTGCCCAGACAAGGCAGCTTGTTCCTTACATAGAAAGGGATACAGAGCCCACGGAATTAGCAAAGTCAAAATTGTATGATTCCTAGCATTACATATCTGAGTCACATGATCCTGTCAAATGTGTAGCAAGCAGATTCCTGCTTCTGCAGCTACAGCTTCTTTTTAAAGATGTGGGATTCCTGTCTCAGTTTGAATTTACTTCAGGCTTTTGTGTCTGGCTGAGACTTGGGGAATCCTGCTTTTTCCTTCTTCTGAAGTCACTGGTTACCTTAATGATACGGCATCCCTGTGTCCTTATTGAAGTGCTGCTCTGGAAACAAAGGAGTTAATTTTTGTGGTGGTATTGTGTTCCCCAAAATATCATGTACTCTAATAAACTTATCTGGGGTCAGAGAACAGAAAAGTCACTAGATATTCAGGATAGGCAGTGGTAGCACACGACTTTAATCCTTGCATTCCAGAGGCAGAAATCCATGTGTTCAAGGATACAGCCAAGCATGGTGACTCACGCCTTTAATATCAGAAAGTGAGCCATTAATCCTAGGGGGTTAATTATTAATAAAATCAAACCCCTATACCTGGCTCAGGTTTGATTTTATTAATAAGGACTTTTAAGGTTCCTGCTAGAAATTCTCTTGAGGCTTTAGTATCTGGCAGAGAGTAGTAAAATCCTGCTATTTCCAGTACCCTGGAAGATTTATTATGGAAATGGCTATCACATTGTAGTTTTATTCAGAAAGCTTAGAGTCACTGAAAATATGGAGCATTAACATCCACAAACACTTCTCTATATGTCACAAAGTCAAAATGTATGGAAAATAAATTATAGCACAGGAAACATACTTATCATCATCCTGTTGCCATTTAGGTTCTCACAGGTACAACTTTGCATTCTTGGTTTGTATTATCACTGTGTTCTAGCATACAGAATATCTTGTAGGTGATTTTTCGTGCTTCGCAGCCCATTCCTATATATGAAACCAAACAGGTCATTAGCTTTGTTGGAAGTCAATTATTTATTGATGAAGACAGAGAGATATTCAATACTTCCCTTGAAAACAATAATCACATGATTCCTTTTTTTGGGTATTTCTTTAGTTTGCTTTGAAACAGTGCAGACCTTATCTTGTGTCTCCCCCACCAGACTCTGAATTCCAATGTCTGATAGTAAAGTGAATACTGGAAAAGTATGGTACATTGGAATCAGCAACAACCTATGAATCTGTTGGAAGCATTCTGCCATCTTTTCATTAGAAATGTCTGTGATTCTCAGGTAGAGATGAACACATTAAACATCAGAACAGCCGGGCGGTGGTGGCGCATGCCTTTAATCCCAGCACTCGGGAGGCAGAGGCAGGCGGATCTCTGTGAGTTCGAGGCCAGCCTGGGCTACCAAGTGAGTCCCAGGAAAGGCGCAAAGCTACACAGAGAAACCCTGTCTCGAAAAACCAAAAAAATAAATAAATAAATAAATAAACATCAGAACATGGTACTTTAAAGCTTTTCAGGCTCTTTAGAAAACCCTTGTCTGCACATCATTGTGTTGTTTTCCAACTATTGCCTGAAGTAATACCTGTTATTGCGGCCAAGTGATACACATATATATGAATATATCAACGTCATTAGGACTCAGTTTATTTCTATATGACACTTGCAGAAGAAAGAAATGTTTTTTGTAAAAGTCTGTTACCATTCTGGTCTCAGGTTCCTGGTCATTAAACACAGTATGTGGTATTCCTTCCAATTATTGATCTTCATCATAAACCTCCTAATTACTTTATTCCTCCCCTGATTATTTGGACCCAAGGACAAAATGATATTTGAGAGTTGCTCACTATTTTTCTTTTAGAGTATGCAGTTCATGAAAGTTTGAAGTTTTGTTCCTCCTGGTTTAATCCACTAACGTGCTGATTAACCTTCACTGCTATCACATGTATTCAATCCCAGTGAAACTTCTAAATAGCAGCAATTAGATTTTTGTTTTATGATGACAGAAGATTGTATGAACTTCAAATATAGCTTTTACTCCCATCATATTAGAATATGTAAGTATATTTTTGAAATGGTCTGTTAAGCTCCACTAAAGGCATACTTTCAGTCATGAAGTAAAACAAATAACACTTTCCTGCCACATTAGTGAGAAAACACTGACAACCTTCATATATGAGGGATTCGATTTTCACAATATCTCTCCATTTAATCTATGATGAATTTTAATTACTTTATAATATTTATGTTATGTATGTGTATATACATGATTTATATTTTATTTATGACAATACTAAAGTAGGTTTTAAATACTGAGTTTGTAATAGGTTTTCTTTAGCTATGCAGTTTATTTTTTTTTAAATACCAGGAATACATTTGTATTTTCTCTTCTACTTCACATAATAATATAAATACATTTTACCCATCTCTTCCCTTCTTCCAATTGCTCATATATAATCCTTCTTTCTCATTTTCAAATCCATGCTCTTTTTTATTAATTTTTATTACATGCCTTTTGTACAAATATATACATACCTTACTAATCTGTTATGTTCAATATGAGAAAGAACCTACAGTTATTTTAATAACTTTAATTTTTAAACCTGTTTTAATGTTTTTAGCCAAACATATCAGTAACAGCAATATCCATGTTAATTTTTTCTTATTTCATATGCTTCTTTTACCATAAATATTATGAAATATATTAAAAAAATATAGACAAAAACAACAATCATAAAATATGAAAATTATTTTGAAAACAATGTATCCATTTCAGTATTCTTTGATTATTATACCCCTATGTACTCAGTACAGGATTTTATTCATCATAAGTGTAATTGAGTTTGCAGGGAGATGAAATGGAGTGAATAGAGAGACAGAGCTTTATTGGATTGGGGAGTATGGAAAATACTGTGACACAGGAATGCCTATGTCACATATGTCTGCAAATGTTTGATGATATAACTGCCAAAACACAAAGTCATGTACATGTGCCTTTGTTGATTTGTTATTCATAAGAATAACTTTTGAGCCTTGGTACAAATAAATGCCATGTACTATTAACAAAGGTCCAATATCATGATATATTCATAGTGGTCATGCCAAAGTTAAGAAACTGCAACTTAAATTTGTTGGTTTACTGCTCTCTGTGATTCCCTTGATGCCTGATCTAAGCTGCAGCTAAAATGCTTGGCTTTTTTGCTTTTCTCTTGTAAGAAGTTCCCTTCCTTATTGGGTTCTCTGTGAGTCTTCACCCACACACTTCCAAGGATTTCCTCAGGTGATTCTGACATAATGCCTTTTACTAGCATGAAGAGAGAGTTTAGAAGAAAGGCTTTTTGGAACTCAAGCACTGCCTCCCTCATTGCAGAGAGAATTTTTAAAGCTTAAAGATGTTTTGCTGTTCAAAAAGGTTTGTTGTTCTACCTTAGAGAAAATCACGGGTAATTCCCATACTAATATCTTCAGATGATTCTAACTTTTGTCCTTCTGAGAGACTTCTGAAAAGGAGAGATTATGTAAATTACAATTTTGCATACTGCCTTCTTCCAATGCATACTCTCCTACAATCAGAAGCAAGGAGAGCTAATAAAACTGTTAGCATTATGTATCGTGACCAGTGAGCTTCTGGCTATTTTCCAAGTCTCAGTTGCTTCATTGTTTAAACAAAGCCTGACTGCATATTCTCCCAGAGCATGTGGACAGCTCCAGAAATCTACATGAGACAGAGCCCATGACAATTAGCAAAGTAAGGATTGTTTTATCTTCAGACTTAAGTGCTGAGTCATACGTTCCTTTCACCTGTGCAGAAAGAAGAATCCTACCTCCGTAGTTACTGCTTCTCTTTTAAAATATGACATCCTGTGTCTTTCCTGAAGTGCTATGTATCTGCAAGTAAGACAAATCATTTCAGAATTTTTGAATCTGACAGATACTTGGGGAATCTTTGCTCCTTTCTCTGATATTTATTTTTTGGCACTTCTTGACCTATCAAGAGCTTATTGAAAAAGGGAATAGGGAAAAGGTACATAGCTTATAGAAACGACCAGTGTGGATAGGGGGCAGAAGAATGGGTGGAACCTGCTTTTATGGTACCCCCTGAGCATGGACATATGGGCCTATGTAGCTAAGACATGAATGTTCCTAGGTTACATGGTCAGGCTGCTCACAAATAACGTTATTACCCTGTGCAGGTATTACTTAGAACATAAGGCCCTGTAATGACTAAGAGTGTTGCCAGGCTGCTGGGCAGTGCATGTGCGATCATTTATCTGGGAGAGTGGCTAGGGATTCTCACATTCTAAACTCTTTGAACTTTTGAAAATTAAGTGGCTAGGGGTTACATATGAATGGAAATATGGGCACAGTGGCTCATGGAACTACTTCCAACGCATGCAGAAGGTGTCGCTTAAATTTTGGGGATAAAGCAGGGGAGCTGTTAGGTAGCTGGTCATCCTGAGGTAGTTGATTTTGTTCCACTGTTTGGGCCCTATGGCCTCTTTTGTCTCTTCTTAGATCTGGCTGTTTGAATCTGACAAAGTTCTGTTGAGGGAGAAAAGGAAGTTTAGAAAAACATTTATTTGGGGGACTTCAATTGCATCCTAGAGTGAGGAGGGTCTCAGGTTCAGAAAAGTTTGAATGATACTTATCTGAAGTGGATCTGACCTGTTCAGTTAGTTCCAAAGCATCTCTGGAACTGGGAAGAATTTTTAAACACATCAAGAAGCCACAGGGAATTTAGGTTTGTTTGCTTGTTTGTTTGTTTTAGACAGGGTTTCTCTGTGTACCTTTGTGCCTTTCCTGGAACTTGCTTTGGAGTTCAGGCTGGCCTAGAACTCACAGAGATCCACCTGCCTCTGCCTCCTGAGTGCTGGGATTAAAGGCATGCACCACCACGAACTGGTTGCCACAAGGAATTAAAAACCTTGAGCTTATAACCATGATATCATAATGTTTAGTACTCTGCTACCAGAATCTTTTGGTTAATGTTAGTAAGAGAGAGAGAGAAACCTAGTACATACTTTTATTTTTATTTTATTATCAATCAGTCCTTTATTTTTCACCTGAGACAAACCTTAAGGCACCTGTTTCCTTTATTATTTTCCCATCCAGAAGACACAGGTAATCAACTGCTGAGGGCATTTAACAGTGATAGATTGTTATATTATAGTATGTTTTTGCAGAGTCTAGACCCTTCTGAGTCTAGAAGTGTAAATACCTCTGGTTATTGTTTCTTATCATTTGGGGTATATTTTGGTATATCTTGTACCTCAGGCTCTATGGATGATGATTGTTCTGTAACAGTTAGCTAACTAGTTAACTAGAAATTTCAATATGTTATTAGAGACAGAGAGGAAACCAGATGAAGCTAAATACGGTCAGTAGAGACAGAAAAACTCAGAGAGGGAATCAGGAAGTAGAGAAAACACATGGAAATCCCAATATTTTTGGACTGAGTATGGTTGTTGGATGAAACCTCATTCTTCCAGAATTGGTTACTTGCCCATTGATCTTGGTGTCCTTTTGGAACTTAAGGGAGCAAGGCTCTCATTGGGTCACTGTGTGTGAGGGGGAATTTCCCTGGAGTGAGGGTAGGATAAAAGGTTTCAGGTGGGAAAGATGAATACAGTGGGGAAAGCCCTCAACCTTAGCAGCTGTGGGTGTTAAAACAATCACTTTGAAGTATTACTGTCATCTGGTGAAAGTTTGAGTGGTGGTGGCCAGAAGGGGAAAGAAGGACCTGATCCCCAATATGGATTGGGGGCAGGCATGGATTATCATATGGCTGGGGAAAGGAAATGTCAGTGAAATTCTGCAAGAGAGAGCAAAGTGATAGTTAGAGGAGTGAGGATGTGATCAGGAAGAGGTGAAGGTTTGGATAGGAAGCCCAGGGTTAGAGCCTGTCTCCAATACATGAGTTTGAATGGTGAAATTGGAAATGGATATTTGGGAAGAGTCCAGAGCTTATAAGAACTAGAGGCAATAATTTTATCCAGTCAAGCTGAATTTCCTGTGACATCTTAGTAAGGAATGTTTTTAAAAGACCAGCTGGCATGCTCCACCTTCCCTGAGGATTGAGGAGGGTAAACAATATTAAAATGGTATGGTACATTAAGAGCCTTAGATAGGTTCAGACTAATCTGTGAGGTGAATTCTGGACCATTATCACACTGGAGGAAGGCATTAGGAATAATTAGGAATATTTTTTTCTGGAGACAGTGCCCTGCAACTGTATGAGCCTCCTTATTAGAAAATGATATGCCTCCACTCAAAACATGTAAGTCTGCTTTCAAGATGAGATACTTAATTATTTTGACAATGGGCATATGAGTAAAATTTAGTTGCCAGTCAGTTCCTGGAAGGTAACATCTAACCTGTTGGAAGGAAAAAGTTTGGCTGTTTGGAAGGAAGATGTTTGGAATTGGTATTTGACTTTTGGCAAATTTCACAGGAGGCAGTAATAGTTGTTAAGAACTATAAGTCCTCAGAGGTAGGCTGTAGATGGGATTTTATGAATTGAGACAGAGAAAGACTATTAGGGGGAAAGAGCAAATATAGATAGGACAGAATTTGCCTAGTGTCAGGAGCTGAACGTGAGGATGTGGGCTGCTCTTTATGTATTCCCTGTGGTAGGTGGGAGGAGTCTGGGCACTTGAGAGCCCCTTTCCTAGCTGCCTAGTCATCCTGATTTTTTCTTAGGGATGATGGAAATGTTGAACTGCTTAGACTGACAGTGGAAGATGCCTATAACTTTGGGGGAGATAGGAGAACTTTAAAATGGCCATTGTTTGGCCTGAGTTAGATATGAATTTTCCCTTTCCTGTAAAGGGTCTGTGTTCTTTCCAGAAACCAAGATGAGACAGGAGAATATGAAAAGCATATTTGGAGTTTGTATAAACATTTTGGGATTGCCCCAGTTCCAATTGTAAGGCACGATGAAAGCTATCATCTCAGCCCGTTGGTTAGTAATGTGTGTGCCAGGTAAATGGCATGTTATAGCTAATGTACTGTGTGGGAAGGAGGAGGAGGGTAGGAGCAGCTAGAAAGACTGGGGTAGGGAAATGTGAGAGCAAATGAAATACAAGCTCCTACCTTAGCTACATAAACCTCTTCCCATTGGGGAACAGGGCAGTTTGCCACAACCAGAAGTGTGTGGGTAAGGAGATACTCCTGAAAATACAATTAGGTGGTGGTGCTTGGTAAGGTAGGTAAGGCTGTCTCTCTAACCAGACAAGAGGAAGACTAGAATGAGAGGTGAGACCCATAAATGTCCACAGGAGGGAATATGTGTCTCAATTATCCAAAAGGAATGAATCGGGTAGCACCAATACAATAATAGCTACTTAATTTCCTGGTGATAAAACACTGTGGTTTGGTTGGTCCATTGCCAAGTCCAGGATATTGGCTGGAGTGTGGTCTTCAATTGCTGTCCCCTTATAAGGAGGTAACCAGGGGCAGGCAAGTGACCTATGTCCCTTTTGATAGCATTTTTGACAAGGCCCAGGTGACCCACATGGAGCATGGCAGGCACAAACCGAATGGCCTTCCATACCACGTTTAAAACAGGAACCTGGAGAACTCATGTGGCTGCTCAGATAGCCTGTGCCGGTGTTTGACAGTCTTGCTTGCAGGCTTTCTCATCTCTCCCATCGTATACATTAATAAACACACTGCTAAGACTTCTGTCTGTGTGGACAGGGCAATTTCTCAAGAATTTGAAGTTTGGCCCTAATGTTGGGGAAGCCCTGTGAGACAAAGTGTGTCATAAGGATTTGTCTGCCCTGTGGGCTCTCAGGATCTGGGTTAGTTTATTGTAAGTGAGCCTCTGTAAGTTGTTCTAGAAAATGAGACTAATTCACTTTCTTATCTTAAATTATGTGTTTTCACATTTCATAATTTACTTGTTTGAAGACAACTTTAGGAAGACCTGCAAGGAGGTCAACTATAAAGCAATCCCTAGGTAAAGAGCCAGCTAAAGTATTGTCATTCCATCATGTGTCCTGATTGGTAACCACCTCCACTCCAGGAGGATGGGCTGCAATAGTCTTGTAGATCTTGTACACATGTATTCTAGCATGTTCCCAAATTCTCTGATCTCCTCAGCAAGTAGGGTATTAGCAAGAATCATGTATATATCATGAAAGTTGAGACTGTAGGATTGAGTAATATATTAATATTGTTTAATAAAGGAAGTCCAATTAGAGGTATAAGAATGCTGTTGCTGGAGGGCTTCTCTCCAGGTTCCCCAAGCCCCGCAGTCCCACAATCCACTTATAAAATAATCACTCAGACGCTTATATCACTTATAAACTGTATGGCCGTGGCAGGCTTCTTGCTAACTGTTCTTTTATCTTAAATTAACCCATTTTTATAAATCTATAGCTTGCCACGTGGCTGGTGGCTTACCAGAGTCTCTACATGCTCTTCTCCTGGCGGTGGCTGCAGTCTCTCTCCTCCTTCTTCCTGTTTCCCCAATTCTCCTCTCTCTTTGTCCCGCCTATACTTCCTGCCTGGTCATTGGCCATCAGTGTTTTATTTACATAGAGTGATATCCACAGCACTTCCCCTTTCTTCTTTTTTTAAAAAGGAAGGTTTTAACTTTAACATGGTAAAATTACATATAACAAAACAATTACCGAGCAAGAATTATAGTTACAATATTAAAGAAGATGTCCTATCTATCTTATATTTGTGAGTTTAAGGTTTTATAGCTAACTTATCTTTTATCATAACTGAGGAAATTACGACTATCCAGTCTTCAACCACATCAAAGACCTGAGAAGGAACATAATGGTACCTGAGAAATGGTAGATGGATGCAAGCAACTTTCGGGAATCTTGCAAGAGTAGACCAAGACAGCTGGCAGCCTGGACAGTCACCTAATGTTTCTCAGCATTGTTGGTGCATTCAAATTGGCTACAGGCCTAGAGTATCTGACAGACCATTTTTAGAAGCAGGAATTTTAAGAGACCATCTTACCCTGTCTTGGCAGAGTACAGTGGTCGCTTTCCTTGTGTCCCACTTGTCCAGAAAGGACAGCATTGCATTTGTACTGTCAGCCATCAAGGCAAGGGCAGTTCTTTGCCCAGTAGGCCATTTTGTGCCAAAAGACAAACTTCCAAATGGAAATGTCTTAGAAGCCCAACATTCTCTCGGGATCAATTGGTGCAGCCAGGAGCAATTGTGTCTCACGTCAACAGAATTCTAAGTTATTTATATGCCATATTCTCTAGGTCTATGAAGTGTTTGAAGATTACCTATCTATCTGAAATATATCTATGTATACCTAGAAGACTTAACTAACATGGCTACAAATATGATTATCATAGATGACTAATTATTAATCTATTTTTTAATTATCCATTACAATTTTAAATGAGTTATATAAACATAATACCTCAAACAAGAATAGAAATATATATATATATACAGTATAACAAAATTAACTTCAAGTTTGTATCAATGAACTAAAATTTATACCAATGTAAAACATTTTAAACATAAACTAAAATCTATACCAATGTAAAACATTTTAAACAAGTTGTTCTTTAAAAGTAGGTTCATTAATCTACCCTTTTATCTTATCATCTCCATATCCTCCTATATATCATATCCCTTTTGTTTTTTAGAAAGAGATCACATTTATAATCAACCTGTTTTAAATAAAAATATTGGTTTTTCTCTGTCCCACACCAGAGGGCTCTTCTGATTTGGGACACAAGAATCACTTAACCATTTTTTTTTTAAAGCAATATGTCTGGGTTTAGAGGGGGAGTGAGCCAATTCCACCTCTAAAGCCAGCTTGGTATATTTGGGAATTTGGGCGTAGCATCTCTTACTACTTCCTGCTGGAGGGGGGCGCTGTATCTTATGGGGATGCAAAGAAAATTTTAGACATATGGGGTAGTCCGTGAGGCTGTATTGTGTGAACCAGTTGCCTTGAAACCGATCTGGATGTTGGATCATCTGGGCCATGGTGTCATCGGAGTCCTTTCAGGGGGTCTTGGCTGGTGAAACCTGATGTATCTTAATCTGGAACAAGTCCACAGCCTCTGGCTTTCTGTGGAAACAAAAGCAGAACCTCTTTTCCAAAGTAACATATCCTTATATCCAAATTTTGAAGTCAAGGTACCTTTAAAATATACATTTTGGCATAACTCAACAGGTTTTGTAATCAAATGTTTTTCTTTAGTTATGAATATCAAAGAGAACATAATCCAGATTCTCTGTGTGGTAGCCATCTTTATGTGGCTTATGTTTTATATTACCTTGAGCCTTGAGCCTATTGCTTTAAACTGTACCATTGTAAGCCTGAAACGGCGCTGTGGCTGCTGGCTCCGCCCACTTCAGCTTCCCAACATGGCAGTGGTACGTTTTCCGCCAGCTCTGGGAGTCATCAAGTCTCAGAAATAGTGGGTCTAAGCTTTTATCAAAGCAGCGTGTAGCCCAGAAACCTCTTTTTTTTTTTTTTTTTTTTTTTTAAATACTAGTAAAGACTAAATCTACCACACAGCTTAATTTGTCGCTGGCAGATGCCTCATTTCTGCCATACTGCCGGTCAAACGCACCCGCCAGGAACCGCCAGCCAGTGTCCAAACTTGCGTTTTGCGGCATCTAGCTGCCCGTATGAGACAAGAAGCAGGAACCTGGTTTTGGCTCTGTTTAGAATGGTTATTAAATATTTCAGGTTTAAGGTGGAAACTCGAGCCGTTGGGCGCCATTCGGAGCTAGCACTCTCCTGCCTCTTTCGCTGGTCTGGGGCTAAGCTAGGGAATTGAGATAGGACTAGCTGCTCCCTTTTTCAGGAATGGAACCGTGTAGGTGTTCCCTGGTTATATGGAACTTTGCAGGCGGGTTTAGGTACCCGCCAGCTAGGGAGGAGACGGCGGGAGCCGCCCAGGCCTTTGGAGTTTGCCCCACGTTGGGCGCCATTTGTTGCTGGAGGGCTTCTCTCCAGGTTCCCCAAGCCCCGCAGTCCCACAATCCACTTATAAAATAATCACTCAGACGCTTATATCACTTATAAACTGTATGGCCGTGGCAGGCTTCTTGCTAACTGTTCTTTTATCTTAAATTAACCCATTTTTATAAATCTATAGCTTGCCACGTGGCTGGTGGCTTACCAGAGTCTCTACATGCTCTTCTCCTGGCGGTGGCTGCAGTCTCTCTCCTCCTTCTTCCTGTTTCCCAATTCTCCTCTCTCTTTGTCCCGCCTATACTTCCTGCCTGGTCATTGGCCATCAGTGTTTTATTTACATAGAGTGATATCCACAGCAGAATGCAGTTTTTGTCTACTACAGAAAGTTCTGCCAGTGAGAAAGGGACATGTACTTTACCCAGGCTATCTCCCCTGGCTATCTTTCACAAAGTGAAAATGGCCACTGGGTATACCTGACTGGGGTTGGTACCTTAGCTGCTAGATAACCCTTGACAAGAGGAGAAAAGTTGGGGGTCAGTATCAGGCAGTAGGATACTTCTGTGATCAGAGACAGGGAAGAAGCTGGAGGAGCTGAAGGAGCAGTTGCTTGAGAAGAAGGAGTAGGAGGTTGGAAAGGTAGGGTTTCTTTAGCAGGGTCTAAATCAATAATAAGAGATTCCTCATGTTCACATTGCATAGATAGGAGCACATGGGCTGGTGAATAAGAATCAATAAGGGTGGGTTTGGAACTGAGATATAAAAAGGCTTCGATTCAAGGTAACTCCTTCCATTTACCTGTTCTGTGGCAGAAGTTAGATAATTCTCATAAAATATCAGGGTCCAGTAATCCATGAGTTGGCCATTATTTATTGATGTCTAGACAGGTTACAATGTTTTAAATACATTGTAACCTGTCTAGACATTTTTTTTTCTGTCCAGATATTTCTTTACTGAATATCTGTATTGTTTTTTATCTCATGAGACAAAACGTAAACTCCTATAATAGTTGCAATTTAACAGGACTCAGCTTTGTGTATGTGGTGGCTCATGACACTGATGACTGGATCATCTCCTCTTGGTTTCCTAAGAGCCTAGCTTAAGGGCTTAGGGAGTGATGACTACTGCTGTAGCTCTGGGAAGATGTTGGGTCCATATTGACACTGCGTAGCATGCTCCCCCTGGTCAAAAATCCCGTTTAATTCATATCTTCTCCAAAATATGCTGCCATTAGCATTTTGATCATGGCCATTGTGACAGGTATAAGAGGGTATTTGAGAGGCATTTTTGATTGGAATTTCCCTGAGAGCTAAGGGTGTTTAAGAGTATAAGTGTATCTAGGCAATTCGAGATTCTTCTGTTGACAATTCTGTGTTGAAATCTGTACCCTATTTTTAATGGTATATTTGATATTTTGATGTCTCATTTCTTGTGATGTTTATACATTTTTTATATCAGTCCTTGATCAAAGGTGGATTTGAAGAGTTTTTCCCAGTTGTGTTATTGATTGCCAGTGTGATATGAATGACCCCAACTAAGACTCCTAGCTTTAGTGAAAGGGTGCCTGACCTTGCCTTCCCATGTATTCAGATTGGTGACTACCCTAATTATCATTGAGCCTTCATCCAGTACCTGATGGAGGTAAATGCAGAGATCCACAGTCAAGCACATGTGAGCACTGTGAAAAGTGGGTGAAGGGATTATATTATTAAGGAGGCATTAAGATCATAATGGGAAAACCAAGAAACAGATGACCTGAGATTGTGTGAGCTCATGGACTCTGGAGGGACAGCTAGGGTGGTGGCCTGTGAGTTTCCCAGGCCCTCTGCATCTGAGTGACAGTTGTGTAGCTGAGGTTTGGGAGAATGTCAAAGCATTACCACACAGGGGAGACTAACCCAGATGAAGTTTTTCCATTGATTTGAAATGAGCTCTAATGAGGTATAAGATCAGTCATGTTAACTGAGGGAACGTCATAAGGACAAAAAGTGATTTCCATTCTTGGAAATACACTGTGTGTCCATTTAGGGTGGCCTAATATAGGCTTATGTTATCCCAAGCATGGTGTGAAAACTGAGGTTCACAAATTGGGAATTTTGTTGGAGGTGGTATGTTATCAGGTGCAGTCAAGTAGACAGATATCCATCTATTGGAGAAATAATGTTTAATGACCAAGTTTCATGGGATGTTTGGCTAGCTTTAAGAGTCCTTTGCCTTAAGGGCAGACATCCTGGTGTGGGGTATATGGTGTGTACCAAAACAAACAAGCAAAAAAAAAAAAAACATATAAGGGAAGGCTGTCTGGATGTCCTGTGAAACTAAAGTGTTTGTCCAGGTGTGGGTTTGTGAAACTAGATCATTCTCCTTAAGGAGGAGTCATTAGATACAATCTTCTTTTCTTCAGTATTCCACATGGCTGGATGGAGAAGAGGGGGTTCTGGGACATAAGCCCAATAAGTCCCTTGAGCATGAGTGCAGGGAAATAAAGAAAATCCATGCAGGGTGAGCACTGCTAGCATTGCCAGGAAATGGTTCTTGGAAGTTAAGGCTTCACCCTGATTTGCAAGAATCTGAGAAGTGTCACATGTCAGACACTTGATATGGCCCCAAGAATGAAATGGGCTGCTGCATGTAGAGGTAGTACATGTAGGCTTAACATGTTGATTTTGGGATGGGGATATGGCTGGTGAGTCAGTAGACATCCACACAAGAAGATCAAGATATCTGAAATCATCTGCAGGTTGTCACCATCTCCATCAATGGAGCTTTCAGTGTCATATGTGATAATCGTGGGTGGAGCTGTGGTAGATGGGGTTTCCTATTTTTTGCTGCTGTTAGAAATTTCAGAGCATCTTTGTTCTGCTGTGAGCTGGCCATGAGTTCTGATTCAGTCATCTGGGATCAACAAAAGCAAATTAGTATCCTGTGGGAACATGCAAGCATATCCTCTTCCTGACATTATTACAACACCAGGATCTCTCCTATTACCAGTCAGGAGGTCTTTTTGACTAGAGGCTTAAGTGTAATTTTGCGAAGTAGTGTTGAAAGAAAGAGCTAGAATTATCCTCAATATTATTCATATGGTTAAGTACAAAAAGAGCATGATTTAAGATATAATGGGGGAACGAATATTTCAGATCTCCACTTTGCAATTTGGATATTTGTTTTATAAAGTATGATGAGGTCTTTCAACTGTAGCATGACTTTGGGGGTTATAAGGGATGCCTGTAGAGTGGCTGACATGAAAAGTTAAGAACCAGTTCTTCAAGACTTTTGAAGTATATGCAAAGCCATTGTACTTTTTAAAGTTCCAGGCATTCCTAAAATTGAAAAGTGGTGAAATAAATGCTGTATCATGCCTTTTAGTGCCTCTCCAGAATGGACTTTAGCATTTGACATGAGAATAGGTGTCCGCAAATATGGGTTCAAATTCCAAATTTCCATAGGAAGGGACATCAGTTACATCCACTTGTGATAAAACACAAGGACAAAGGCCTCGTGGGTTAGCTCCCATAGAGGGAGAATTTGTATTCAAAGGACAGACATTACAATTACACACAATGGATCTCAGAATAAAAATATTCTGAGTCCCCCTCTATATGTGAAGGATGAGGCCACACTTCCTCTAAGGTTTCAGTGAAGAAATGAGATGGAGAATGGGCAGGGATAAATTAAGGAAGGAGGCTTGAAATATGAAGGGTTGTGCAGGACTAGAAAATAAGTATGGCATCTACAGTAATGCTACAATGAGAGAAAGAACCCAGGAAGGATGTAAAGTTTGTAAGACTTCATAAATTAAATGATGGGACAGGTTATAGTGGGAGAAGTTAGGTGAGAGTGATCCACAAATTAGTTTCTTTGATTCCCCAATAAAGAGCTCAGCTGCTGTTAAGCACAAACGAAAGGTGCCCATCCTTGAGTGGTGAGGGCTAGCTTTTATTTTTTCGACAGATATGCTACAAGTACCAAAGTGGGTCCCAGATGATGTCCTATGACTCCAAGTGCATATTTCTCTCTTTCTGTTACATAGGAAGAGAAGGGCTGAATTAGGTCTGGAAGGATTAAGGGAAGCCATTTGAAGACCTGTGAGGGGGCAGTTCATAAACCATTCCTAGAAATTGGGAGGCAGACCAGGCAGACCTCTGTGAGTTAGAGGCCAGCATGATCTACAGAAGGAAATCCAGGAGAGGTACCAGGGCTACACAGAGAAACCTGATTTCTAAAAACCAAAACCAAACCGAACCAAAATGAAACAAACAAACAAACAAAAACAATAACAATAACCAAAAAACCACAATAGAAACTGACACAAGCACACCACAGAGACAGCAGTTACATGCATGTGGCAGCACAGGATCACAATCAGAAAAGTCCAGACGAAATGTAGCCTTTTTGTAGATAACTAAATTTTATGTCAAAGCAGGTGAAAAACAGCTCAGCAGTAATCACCAGCCAGTTTTCTACTGTTGGTTGGTGTCAGAGGCCAGGGTAATTTACATTTTATCCTCTGTTCCCCTTTCAGTATCCAGACTTCTTCTGTAATACACAAGGAAGGGGGAATAGATGAATCAGAAGCTCTGATGGAGATCTCCAAATTCACTGTTGTCATTTGCTTTTTATTCCTGGGTTTGGGATCTCTCTTCTCATTGGTTCCTAATCTATGTCTATTCAAATAGGAAGCAGTCAGCTCAAATAAAAATGCCTGCACTGAAGGGTTTTACCAGTCAGGTTCCTGGCTAAATTCCAGCTCTTAGCTGGATTTAGCTAGGAGCTTGTTTGTAAAAACTCCAGAAAATGAAAACTGTGCAAGAGACCTGCATCAAACAGAGATGATATAAACCTAGGATAGGCAGGGATTTGGTGGGATTTATCATATTTTTGCTCTGAGTCACCTATACCTGTTTGCTCTGCAGGAAATATACTCCTGTCTCTAAAGCCAGTGCTTCAACCTTAGTATCTGTGATCACTGCCTCAGTCTTGCATTCTGCATTACGGACAAGGAAGATTTATTTTGGGAAACAATACCTGACACAAAAGAGGAATGTATTGATCATATGATTCCTTAGATGTCCTATTAAAAAACGACAATATCAGGGAAAATCTCATTTAGCCACCTGGGATTCTAAGAAAATTTTATGTATCATTTTCCAGAAATAAGTGTGCTTGGGGAATCTGAAATGGTGTATTGGAAAACTATTACCTGACTTTTACAATTGACAGCCAAAAAATCACAATCAGTCATCAGCAGGTGGAAAGGAAGGCTTTCAAGGAGATAGCCAGGATACAGGGCCAAATACCTGTATATATGATCACCCCCTACTTACCACAGGATGCTCTTCTCCTTTGAGAAGTGCATTCTGGTTAGGAGATACATTATATCATTTCCTGTCATTCACTTTCAGTTTCTTTGTTTCAGCTGCAGCACACATTTATTTGGGAGGGTGAAATGAATCAGCAATTCTGATGGAGATCTCAAAGATTACCACAGGATTTGTGTTTCACTGGTGGTTTGAGATCACTCTCTTTATTACTTCCTGTTTGAGGGGTAATCCTGACTCCCACATTTCCCAATTGTAGTCTTTCATAGAAGCAGCAGGTAATATTATTTAGAAGGAGTTAGGGGAGAAAAATAGAAAATACAGATTAGTATCAAGATTGCCTGCATTTTAATCCATGTGCCCTAGGGTACAGCACAGTCCAAATTTTGACCATATCAGATACCTGCACTCAGGCCCATGTCTGAGTTTGAATTCGCCTCAGGTGTTATTACCTGGCAGAGACTAGGGGAATCCTGCTCTTTCCTTCCTCTAAAATGCCTGCTTCCTTTAAGGATATGGCATCCCTGTGTCAGTCTTGAAGTTATGCTCTATGGGCAAGGAAGATAAATTTCTTGAGGCTTTAGTACCTGGCAGAGACTAGCATGCTCTTACCTCTACCCTGGGAGATATATTGTGGGGATGGCTATGACATTGTAGTTTCATTCATGAACCTTAGAGCTACTGAAAATACCAACCAATAATATATGTAGGCACTACCCTACCTGTCACCCCAAAAATAATGTACAGACAATAAATTATAACATAGGAAAATTACTTGTAATCATCCTGTTGCCATATATGTTCTCACAGGCTCAACTTTGCATTCTTAGTTTTTATTATCACTGTGTTCTAGCATACAGAATCTCTTGTACTTGATTTTTTTCTACTTGTCAGCCCATTCCTTTCTACAACATCAGACCGGCCATGAGACTTGTTGGAAATCAATTATTTATGGATGATTGCAGAGAGGTATTCATTAATTTCCTGGAAAAATAAACACATCAGATTTCTTTTTTTCTTTGGTATCTATTTTGTATGAGTTGAATAAGTGCAGATCTTATCTTGTGACTTTAACCACAACTCTGAATTCCTATGTCCCCTAGTAAAGTTGAGAATGGAAAATTTAGGTACATTGGAGTCATAAACCACTTCTCATTATCTTCGGATCATTCTGACATCTCCTCATTACAAATGTGTGGGGAACTCATGTATTATTTTGGTGAAGACATTAAACATCAGAACATAGAATACCAAAGCCTCTCAGACCATATAGAAAGATTCTCTCTGCACATTATTGTGTTGTTTCCCAACTATTGCCTGAAGTAACATCTCTGATCTAATGAGACAGATCCTAAAATCCTATGATTGTTTCATTTATACAGGGATCAGGTTATTGTATGTTTTAGCACATGACATTTGTTATTTTCACACACACTCCTGGTTCTTGGAGAGCCTAGCTTCATGTCTTAGCTATCAAGAGCCTTAATTGCTACTGCAGCTCTGGGAAGTTGATGGGTCCATGCTGACAGTGAATAGCATACTGCCCACTGCTTATAAACACCATGTAACACACATGCTTTTCAACATATGCTGTCATTAGCTGTTTGATATTGGCAATTCTGACAGGTATAGGATGGTATCTTAGAGGCATTTTGATTTGCATTTCCCTGAGAGCTAAGTGCATTTAATACTTTGTTAAGTGTATCAGGGCAATTTAAAATATTTGTTGGGAATTCTCTGTTTAAATCTGCCCCATTTTATAATGGCATTATTTAGCATTTTGATGTCTAATTTCTTGCTATGTATACATATGTGTGTGTGTGTTTGTGTGTTTGTTTGTGTGTGTGTGTGTGTGTGTGTGTGTGTGTGTGTGTGTGTGTGTTTCAAGATAGGGTTTCTCTGGAAATCATTCTGGAGACCAGCCTAGCCTCGAACTCACAGATATTCACCTCCCTCTGCCTCCCAAGTGCTAAGATTGATGTTGTGCACCACCACTGCCCGGCTATATATTTTTGATATCATTCCTCAGTCAGATGTGGAGTTGGTGAAGACTGTTTCCATTCCTGTAGGCTGCCATTTGTCTTATTGACAGGGTTACAGGGATGACCCCAGCTAATCTTCAAGCAGCAATGAGAGGGTTCCTGAACTAGCCTTCCCCTGTAATCAAAATGGTGACTATCCTAATTGTCTTCATAGAGCCTTCATCCAGTACCTGCTGGAAGCAAAAGAAGAGATCCACAGTCAAGCACTGGGCTGAGATCTGATAGTCCCGAAGAGAGTTTGTAGGGGTTATATGGACAGGGGAGCATCAAGATCAAGATGGAAACCCCACATACACAGATGAGCTGAGCTTGTGGCAGCTCATGGACTCTGGAGGGAGAGCTAGAGACCTGGCATGTGACTAGACTAGGCCCTCTCATTTGGGTGACAGTTTGTAGCTTGGTGTTTTGTGGGGCCCCTAGCAGTGGGACCATTATCTGTACCTAATGCATTACCTGATTCTTAGGGATCCTACTACCTATGGTAGGATGCTTTCTTTACATTGATGCAGGGGGTGGAGATGCTTGGTCCTGCTTCATATGGTGAGATTAAAAGGGCTTGCTTGGGAAGTGTCCAGAGCCTGAAAAGAGCTGGAGACAATTATTTCCCATACTCAGGCTGAAGTACATGTGGCATCTTAATAAAAATGTTTTTTTAAAGACATCTTGGTATCCTTTGCCTTCCCTGAGGACTTAGGATGATAAGGAATATGAAAAAGCCAAGGTATATTAAGATCTTTTGACATGTTCTCTAAAACCTGGAGGTGAACTCCAGACAATTATCAGGCTGAAGAAAGGCAGGGATCCCAAATACTGGAGGAGGTCAGTTACTGTCTGAGACCACTGATTACATAAAAGAAAAGTCTCTACCCAACTTGAAAATGAGTCCAGGAACATGGGGATACATTTACTTTATCTGACTGTGAGCATATGGGTACAATCAAGCTGCCAGTCACATCTTGAAAAGTACCCTATAAATTGTTAGGTTTGAAAAGTTTGGCTCCAATATTTGAAATTGGAATCTGCCTCTTCACAACTTTTACAAGAGGCAGTAATAGTTCTTAAAAACTGTAATTCCTCAGAGGTAGGTAGATCATCTTCTATGAACTGAGGGAGAGCCAGATTATTAGGGAGAAAGAGCTGGTGTAGATAGGACAGAATTGGCTGAGTGTCAGGAGCTGAATGTGACAATGTGTTTTGAACTATATATATTGCCTGTGGTGAATGACATGAGTCTGGGCCATAGACTGCCACTGTTCTAGCCACCTGCTTGGTACAATTATTTTCCTTAGATAGGATGGCGCTGTCAATCTGATGAAATTGACAGTGAATGATTTCTATCACCTCGGGGAGATGGGACGCTTTATTTTGGCCATTAATTGCCCTGAGTTATATATGAAATGTCCTTTTGCTATGAGAAGCCCATGCTCTTTCCAGATAGGAGTGTGGGACAGGAGGATATGAAAAGTATATTTGGAAGCTAGGTGGTGGTGGCACATGCCTTTAATCTAAGCACTCAGTTGTCAGAGCTAGGCCGAACTCTGTGAGTTCAATGCCAGCCTGTCTACAGAGTGAGATACAGGAAATGCACCAAAATTACACAGAGAAATCTGACTTCAAAAAAAAGAAAGAAAAAGTATATATGGAGTATGTATGACATTTAGGGATTGCCTCTCTGCCAACTGGAAGGTACAGGTGAGAGACATTAGCTGAACCTGTTGGTTAGTTGTGTTTGTCTGTGATTCTACCACACCAATATTTGACACTATGACATATCCTGCTTTATGGGTCCCTTCAGGTAAAAGGGAGCTGACATTTGTGTACCAGGTATGTATGGCTTGAGGCAATGTGGCCTCCTGTAGGTGTGAAGGGTGAGTTAAAAATTCCTTTAGGATTTCAGTTCTGTACTGAAATCTGGTATAGAAAGCACAATGCAATGTAGGATGATTGAAATATTAAGAGGTAGGCAAGACTGGAAAGTAAGTGTGGTATCTTCCAGTAATGCCACTTGGAGAGAAAGAACTCAGAAAGGAGGTAAAGTTTGTAAGCCTTTATAATATGGAAGATAGGACAGTCCATGGTTTGGAAGAGATAGTAGCAGGTGACCCAAAGTTTAGTTCTTTGACTCATGATTAAAGAGCTCAGTAACTGCTAAATCACATATGCATGGTGCCCATTTCTGCATGGTGAGGTGTAGTTTTTTTTGACAGGTATGCTACAGGTGCAAAGGAGAGTCTCTGCTGGTTCTCTAGGGTCCCAAGGCAAATTCCTCTTTCTGCTACATAGATGGGGAAGGGATGCTTTGGTCAGGGAGGTGTAGCGCAAGGTCCTGAAGGAGAGTCTATAGAGACTTCTGGAAAGTTTTACTAATGGGGTAAATGTGGGGTTCATGCAGGGAGCCTCGGCCTGACTTATGTAAGTGATGAGCAAGGAGATTAAAAAGAAGGAACTCAAGACCACAAGAAGTCAGCTATTCCTAGAAAGGAAACAATCTCCTGTTAAGTAGATCTGCATGCAAAAGACTAAATTAGATGCTTTCTATCTAAACATATAGCATAATATTTTGCAATAATATTTACACCCAAATAAGTGACCTGAGGAGTGGAGAGCTGGACTTTGGAACATGAGACACCATAACTCTGGCTCTACAAACAATTTAGAAGAGCAGAGGAGTTAGCTTGACTAACTTGCACTTCTGGGCTCAAGAGTAGAATGTTTTCTACTTATTGTATTAGGTTAGAGTAAAGGAAGGAGAAGATGAGCAAGGCAGAGGCTAGGGATTGACGAAATAGAAGTGGACTGTCCCAGAATCCCTGTGGCTAGACATTCCAAGTTAGCCTCACACACAGCTGAGTGCTAGTGTCAGTCAAGGTGAAGGCAAAGATATTTTTGAGACAGAGGACTGAGAGGAACATGAAAGAAAGCATCCTTGAGGTCTAGACCTGACAAGTGAGAGGTATCTCAAGGGATATTGTAAATAATTGTGTAAAGTATAGGCACTACAGGATGGAGAAGGGCCACTGCAGAATTAATGAGCTTCAGGTGTGATGACACTTCATTTGTGCTGCAATGTGATAATATTTTACTTATGCTTTATTAAAGCTTTGTTGATATCAGGGGGGAAAGGCCAACCATTTTAAGTAAACAAAAATTCAGGCAGCACACACCCTCAATCAGATCACTTATCAGGCAGGCACTTATCAGGCAGGTAGCTGGGCTAATATTGCCAATTAGAGGGCAGAACAACAAGTTAACAAAGGTGTGAGTAAGAGAGGATGTAGCTTGCATTAGGAAGATGCAGGGTTGGTGAGGTGAGGTTGGCTGCTGGCTTTTCCTTTTTCCCTGATCCCTAAGTCTTTCATCCCTATCTTTGGCTCCGTGTTTTTCATTTAATTAGAACTTTCAGAAATTGGTCCACATGCAGGTCTTAAATCAGGCAGTATATTCTATTGTTCTTCCTAACTGTAACTATAGAGGCGTTAAAAGGATAAGAGGTTTGGTGAAGTATCATTTTTTTTTTCTGAGAAGTTCATAAATGAGAGGCTTAAGTCCTCTAAGGCTCTGAGGTGAGAGAGGGTACTGAGCTTGGGTGATGTACAAGGTAGGGGGCTGCAACTGGATTAAAAATAATAAAGTGATGGAGTCTAGCTGAAGAAGTGTTCTGTTGTCTTTGTTCTTATAAGAAATAAAGTTCTAGGGGACAAAGGTGAATGAGAGTGGGGACAGATTGTGTTCCAGAAATGCATTCTTCTGAGGCAGTGCGCATTGGTTAACTTTTTTGGATATACAAGGGGAGATTTTGAGGTAGCTGAACATTCTGTGGTCGTTAATTGTGTCCCGAAGTTTATAGGTCTATGGACTATTCCTTTGCTGCAGGCAGGAGAGATGTATTCAGTGGGGGAAGCCCTCAAGCTTAGCAGCTGTGGGGGTTACAAGTATTACCTTGAAGGGTACCTACCATTTAGGGGAAAGTGATAAGTGTTGCTGGCCTGCAGGGGAAAGAAGGATTCCCAATGTGAATAGGGGGTGGTCATGAATTATCACATGGCTGAGGTAAGGATGGTCAGCAATGTTCCACACGAGACAGCAGACATGATAGAGTAGAGGAGTGAGCAGGTGATCAGGGAGAGGTGATGGTTTGGATAGGAGTCCAGCAGTTAGAGTTGATCTCCCATACATGACTTCAAATGGTAAGGTTGAAATGGCTTGCTTGGGAAGTGCACAGAGACTGAAAATAACTAGAGACAATAATCTCAATCAGTCAGTGTGAAGTTGCTCTGGCATCTTAATAAGAATATTTTTGAAGACATGTTGGTATTCTTTACCTTCCCTGAGGACTTAGGATGGTAGGTGATATGAAAATGCCATGGTACATTATGAGCGTTAGATATGATCTGGTGAAACTTAGAGCTGAATTCCAGAAAATTATCAGACTGAAGAAAGGCAGGGATCCCAAATAAGGGGATGATCTCCAAGAGGAGGAGGTCAGTGACTGTCTGAGGCCATTTATTAGGAACTGGAAATGCCTGTACCTCACTTGAAAATGGGTTCAAGACCATGAGGAGATACTCATTTCATCTGAGAGTGAGCATAAGAATAAAATCAAGCTGCCAGTCAGTTCCTGGAAAGGAAAATCTGGCTTGTTGGGTGAAAAAAGTTTGGCTCAATATTTGGAATTGGGATTTGAATTTTCGTAAATTTTACTGGACACATTAATAGTTCTTAGAACTGTAAGTCCTCAGAGGTAGGCTGTAGGTGGGCTTTTGTGAATTGAGACAGTGCATGACTATTAGTGAGAAAGAGCTGATGTAGATAGCAAAGAATTTGCCTAGTGTCAGGAGTTGACTGTGATGATGTGGGCTGCTTTGTAAGGATTCCCTGAGATGAATGTGGCAAGTCTGTGTCCATAAGGGACACTCTCCTAGATTCGTTGTCAACCTGGTTTATTCTCTTAGAGATGATGGAACTGTTGAAGTGCTTAGATTGACAGAGGATGATTGCTATAGATTTTGGAAGATGGAAGGCTTTGAGCATGATCATTATTTGACCTGAATTAGATATGAATCTTCCCTTTGTTGTAAGGATTCTGTGCTCTTTCCACATAGCAGCATGGGACATTATGATATTAAAAGCATATTTGGAGATTCCATACCATTTAGGGATTGCCCCAGGTCCAATTGTAAGGCACGGAGGTAGCTATGAGCCTAGCCTTTTGGTAAGTAATGTGTGTGGGAAATGCCTATGCTTCTACCACTTCAGCATCTGACACTAGGTCATAGCCAACTTTATGTCTCCTCATGTGAAAACAGCTGCCATCTATTTAGGAGGTATTAGTGGCTTGAGGCAATGTGCTCTCCTGTGTATGTGAAGAATGGGGGCAATAGTTCCTCTAGGTTTCAGTACAGGAAACAGATATAGAATTGCCAGGATTAGGTTGAGGAAGGTGTCTTGAAATATGAACCGTTGGACAAGACTGGAAAGCAAGTGTGACAACTCCCAGTATCACCACCTGGTGAGATTGACCTCTAGAAGGAGGAAAAGTTTGTAAGATTTATACGTTAAGAGATGGGACAGGTTATAGTGGAAGAAGAGAGTTTTCAGTGACCCAAAGTTTAAGTTCTTGGATTCCCAAATAAGGATCTCAGCAGCTGCTAAAGCACTAATGCTAGGTACCCTTCCCAGAGTGGTGAGGTCTAGTTTTTTAGACAGGTATGATACAAGTGCAAAAGAGGGACCCAGATGATGTCCTAGGGCACCTAAGGCATATCTCTCTCTTTCAGTTACGTAGAGAGAGAAGGGCTGAATTAGGTCTGGAAGGTTTAAAGGCATACTTTTGAAGACCTGCAAGGTGGCAGTTCATAAATTCATCCTAGGACTTGGGAGGCAGAGCCAGGCAGAACTAGGTGACCTGGAGGCCAGCATGGTCTAGAGAAGGAAATTCAGGACAGGCACCAAAGCTACAATGAGAGACCCAATTTCTAAAAAATAAACAAACAAGCAGAAAAAAGCATAACAGAAATGGAATAAACAGGATCTCAGAGAGAGCTGTCAGATGCACTTGGCAGCCCAGAGTCACAATCAGAAAAGTGCAAAGAGGAATGGAGCCTTGCTTTTAGATAGGGAGATTTTAGTACAAAGCAGCTGAAAACTCACTCAGCCCACCAGCCAACATGAGCCAGTTTTCTACTTTAAGTTGGTGGCAGAGCCCAGCCAGGGTAAAGTACATTTTATCCTGTGTTCCCCTTTCAGTTTCCCTGCAACTTTAAGAACACACAAAGCGGGGACAGATGAGTCAGAGGCTCTGATTCAGATCTCCAAATTCAGTGATGTCATTTGTTTCTATTCCTGGGTTTCAGATCTCACTCCTTATTGGTTCCTAATCCATGTCTATTCAAATAGGAGGCAGTCCGATCAAATAAAAATGCCTGCACTGAAGGGTTTTACCAGCCAGGTTCCTGGCTAACTTCCAGCTCGCAGCTGGAATTAGTCTGGACCCTGACTGAAAACAACTGTAGAAAAAGAAACCTGTTCCAGAGACCTGCAACAGGCCAAGGTAATATAAACCTAGAATAGGAAGGAATTTTGTTGGATTTCCCACACTCCTGCTCTGAGTCACTTCCACCTGTTTGCTGTGTAGGAAATGTGCTCCTGTCTCTAAAGCCACTGCTTCAGCCTTAGTATCTGTGATTTCTGCCTCAGTCTTGCATTCTGCATTATCATTTTGTTGGAAAAGAAGATTTATGTTTTGAAACAATACCTGACAAAAAACAGGGATGTATTGATCATATGCTCCCTCAGTGTACCCTTTAAAAAATGACTGTGTCATGGAATATTCTCACAGCCACCTGGGATTCTATGAAAATATCAAGTGTCAAATTCCACAAATAAGTGCATTTGGGGAATCTAAAATGGCTTATCAAATACTGACAACTTAAAGGTACAATTGACAGCCCAAATCATAAAGAGCCATCAGCAGGTGGAAAGCAAGGCTTTCAATTAGATATCCAGGGCTAAGTAGCTGGAAACATTATCACCCCTTACTTACCATGGGATGCTTTTCTTATTTGGGAATTGCATTCTGGTCCTAGGATACATTACATTTTTTTCTAGTCATCCATTTTCAGTTTCATTTTTATAGAAACAGCACACATTTACTTGAGAGGGTGAAATGACTCAGCAGCTCTGAAGCAGATCTCAAAGAGAACCACAGGATTTGCTTTCCATTGCTGGATTTGAAATCACTCTCCTTATTGGTTCCTATGCGAGGGGCATTGCTGACTCCAACATTTCCCCAGAGTAATCTTGCTTATTAGAAGCAGGAAATATTAGTTAGAATGATAGAGGGGAGAGTACCAGATATAAGTTACAGATTAACCTCAAGACTGCCTGAATTTTAATGTTTCCTAGGGTATTTAAAGAAATGCCAAGGGGTGGAGCAAAACCTGACCTAGCACAGCAAAGTGTAGACCACCTCAGACCCCTGCACTCAGGCCCATAGATCCATCATCCTCTCTATGCAGACTTAATAGTTAAGTGGGCTATAACAATGTCCTATTCCAGACACAATTGGAAAGCAGCACTCCTCCTTCAGAGGCAAGGAGAGCTAATAAATTTGTCAGCAGAACAGGTTCTTACCAGTCTGGATCTGGCTATATTTGGGATCTCAGTTGCACATCGGTATAAACAAAACCCTATTGTACATTGGGCCAGACAAAGCAAATTGATCCTAACATACACAAGAGACAGATCCCTTGGGTATTCACAAGTCAGAGATTGTTTGAATCCCACCATTACAGTCCTGAGTCAACTGATGCTGTCAAATGTGCAGCCAGCAGATCCTGCTTCTGCATTACTACTTGTCTTTAAAGATGTGGCCTCCCTGTCTTAGTTTGAATTCACTTCATGTGTTCCTATCTGGCAGAGACTAGAGGAATCCTGCCCTTTTCTTCTGAAGTTACTTCTTCCCATAAGGATATGGTGTAGATGTAATCAACCGTCTTATTAAATAAGAAACACAGAACCAATGCAAAGAAGAAAGCCAAGAGATCAGAGCTAAGAGCATTACCAGATTGTTGCAGCTAGCCTCTTCAGCCAAGAGACCTCTCTGAAAGAGACCTACTTCCTGTCTGTCTTTATATAGACTTTCTCTTCTGCCTTCTCATTGGTTGTAAACTCAGCCACATGACTGCCTTGTAACTCCCTTAGAGATGATAGAGCTGTCAATCTGATAAGATTGACGTGAATAATTCCTATTATATTTTGGAAATAGGAAGCTTTTTTCCCTGTCATTGTTAGGCCTGAGTTAGTTATGAATTGTCCTTTTGCTGTGAGAAGCCCATGCTTTATCCAGATAGGAGTGTGGGACAGGAGGATATGAAAAGTGTATTTGGAAGCTGGGTGGTGGTGGCACATGCCTTTAATACCATCACTTGGGATTCAGTCCCAGGCAGATGTCTGTGAGTTCAAAGCTAGCATGGTCTACAGAGCGAGATTCAGGAGAGGCACCAAAATTACACAGAGTTATCTGTCTTGCAAAACAAAAATAAAAAGCATATTTGGAATATGTATAACATTTAGGAATTTCCCCTGTGCTAACTATGAGGTACAATTGAGAGACATTAGCTCAGGTGTTTGGTTAGTAGTGTATGTCTTTGATTCTACCACCCAGTATCTGACACTATGGCATATTCTGCTTTATGGGTCTCCTCATACAAAAAGAAGCAGCCATCTGTGTACCAGGTATAAGTGGTCAGAGGCAATGTGCACTCCTGTATGTGTGAAGGATGAGGCAAAAATTCCTTTAGGATTTAAGTGCAATAGTGAGATATGGAATAGTCAGCACTAGTTTGAGGAAGGAGGATTGAAATATTAACAAGTGGGCAAGTCTGGAAAGCAAGTGTGGTATTTTCCAGTAATAACACTTGGAGAGAAAAAAAAACTGAAGTAGGAAAAGTTTGTAAGACTTTAAAAGTAATAAATGGGACAAGTTAATTTGGGAAGAGAAAGTAATGGGTGACTCAAAGTTTAGTTTCATTGATTCACTATTAAGGAGGTTAGCAGTTACAAAATCACATATGATTGTTTACCATCCCTGTGTGGTGAGGAGCAGGGCAGGTTTGCATAAACAAAACTGTGTGATAAAGATATACCCCTGAAAATGCAATTAAGTCATGCAGTTTGCTGAGGTAAGTAAGGATGTCCCCCTATGCTGACAACAAGGAGCTTAGAATGACAGGAAAGGCCCCCAAACTCCAACAGGATGCAGTAAGTTGCCCCAGTGTCCAAAGGACAGAATTGGGTCATCCTTATACAATAACAGGCACTCTAGTTTTCTGGTGTTACATGACTATTGTTGGATAAGGACCTGGTACCTTCAGTCATCCATTACCGAGGGCAGTAGATTGCCTGTACATTGGTCTTTGATGTCCCCATGTCTTGAGTTACACAGGGGCAGTAAAGAGACCTATGTCCATATTGGTAGCATTTTAATGAGGCCCAGGTGGCCTGCATGGGGCAGGGCTGGCCCAAACCCAATGGCTTTCTCTACAACATTTAAAACAGCCACCTGGAGGCCTTCATATGGCTGGTCAGATAGCCTGTGCTAGATTTGACGGTCTTATTTGCAGGCTTATTCATGTCTCACATAGGTATGCCATGCAGGAACACAGACTATGTAATCAAAGCTGTATGCACATTACATAATCACATACTGTTGCATCCGCCTCGACCAGCAAGGAAGACGAAAATACCAGGCTCTTCTCCAAGCAGTTTATTCAGGAACCTTGAAACAATCTTTTGATCCCGGGGAAAGCCAGCCCACAACCTAAATAGCTTCTGGGCAGCCAACCCCAATCTGCCACATGGGTACTGTGGATAGGTCCAGGTATGAGGAAGCAAGCCAAATCCTTAGCCTTAGCCAAATAAGGAGTTGTTTATCACAGAGAGCACTCACCATCAGGAGGGTGGAAGGCAGAAGCCAGCGCCATCTTTGAGGTGCGGCTGCATGCAGCTCTCTACAGTTCCCCCTTTTTTATTTATTGCAACAGGCAAGAGGAGAGGCCTGATCTCTGTAAGAACGAATCAGGGACATTGTACTAACTCTCACTCAGGCGTCAGCCACCCGAGTAGTGCCAGACCCGTCTGATACCCTTTTCACATAGGTGGGACATGAGGTATCAACCCACATGCAATCTGACGTGCTCTCCTTGGGGTCCGATATGCAATGGGCCCCAAGTGCAGTGATTAAACCTTGCATCCCATGCTAGGGAACTTAATGCTTCATGGTGGCCAACCATGCTTGAGGGGACTGGCCCAACTTGACAGCTGTAAAGGCTTGAATGATCATGGCTGCATTGCGACTCTGAGAAATCCTAAGCCAGCAGATACACCATAGGAAAACCAGAGAAATGAGCACCAGAAGGCCAGGAAAGGCCCTATGCCCACCCATTACTTAAGATGATTCATGACCATCGAGATCCACGAGGACAGTCCCTCTGCCAGTCCAGCGTCCACTCGGGTAGAATTCACGGTGACAATGGCCATCCTCAATTGCTCCATCGTATTGTCAAATTCTCCAGACTAATTGCCTAAAAGATAGCTAGACAATTCTTTAGATAATTTGCTGCATATATGAAATTATAAGATAAAATGGAAGTGTTCTTTGCCAAATCAACTGCTGTAATCGTTGAAATAAAGAGCAAACAGGGCTAGAACTTTTAATAGGTCCAGCTGCTTCCAATACCTTAAGAGCATTAACAGCATAAAAAGCAAGCACCCAAACTTCCTCTTTTAGTTTGAGTTAGCTGAACCACAGCTGCCTCTAGACCAGCATTAGTCAGCCCCCCCGCCTAGTTCTCGGCAAACCTTCATCCATACCTCTAGCCCCTCGTTCTTATACGGGGTTATGGCAGCCCTACATTCTTTTGTACATTGCTCATAAATAAGTTGCTTAATCAGGGGCATGGCTGTGTCAGGATCCCCAAAAATTCTGCCTGCAGCCTCAACCATGCGAGCTACAAAATCTGAAAAAGGCTCTGTAGGGCCCTGTAAGATCTTGGTAAGATTGCCACTGACTTCACCTTTGTTTGGGAGTGACTTCCAGGCTTTATTACCAATCTTATTAATCTGTTCATAAACCTGTACTGGGTACCCATTCTGCTGATTGGCGAATCTCCCCTGGCCCAGGAGCATATCCAAGCCCCAAGCCGGCTGCCCTCTGGCTTGGTTGACCACCGCCTCTTCATTGGCAAACTCAATCAAAAATGCCTTCCAATCAAGATATTGCCCGGGACTTAGGCAAGCCTGAGCCAACCCACTCCAATCACTAGGGGTCATGCAGTGCCTGCTCCATGCTTCACCTTGGGCCAAGGTAAAAGAAGCAGTGGTGCCGTAGGTCCTAACAGATTCTGCTAAAGACTTGATGACCTTAAAGTCAAGAGGTTCCTCATATCAATTCCCCTGTGGGTCTTGGAACACTGGATAAGCCAATTGAAGCTCTGTTCTCACTGTTCTCCAGACTCCCAGACTAAAAGTACGACCAGACCCTCCACTTCCTCCATCCTTGTACGGAGGAGGGGTCGATGGCTGGGCTTGACAACTCCCATGCATACAGCACTCTTCTCTCTCAACCTTATCAGGGCCCTTTTTCTCCTTTGTTTTCTCTTTTCTGCCTAAGTCCACACTCTTCATCATTTCTATTACAGAAGTCATCTCCTCATCCAAATCGGACATCTCCAGTCCTTCAAGCTCAGAGAGGTCTGGGTACAATGGAATTGGGGTGCCCTTCCATCCCTTACTTTTCCCTTCCCTACTTGCTCTTTCACTATTTGCCTTTTCTGATCTCTCTTCCTGCAAACTCTTTAAGGCTGCCTGTCCATTTTCTCTGGCTTCATTGCATTACTGGTCCTCTAGGCACCCGCAAACCAGCTTCCATACAGGCCTGACACCAGCTTTGAGTGCTCCCTGCTCGAAGACGAAGTCTAAGTCTCTGCCAAGTTTCTCCCAGGATGGGATGGTGAGGCTGCCTGAAACTGCAAACCAGGAAGATACAACGTCACACTCTTCTAGGAATCTCTCTAAGGTACTTTTCTTGACGTTTAAGTTCTTTGATCTGAGAAGCTCATTAAGAGCCAAAAAAATTGGGTGCGAAGAAGAGGTCCATAATTAGTACTAAAATTTATCTACCTTTTGGTTCTCTCATCCGCAACCTGTTTTCTTTCGTTTCACCACACCATGAACTTTCTTCGCTCTCTCTTTGTCTACAGAGAAGAGCAATATCCCCGCTTTCGTCGTGGATCCCCACCTTACCTGGGGACTTACCAGTGCACTGCCCTGACCGCAAAGAGTTCTGAGCCTTCAAGAGACAGGGGAGGTAAAGGCTTCCTATACAGGCCACCACTTGTCGCGTCCGCCTCGACCAGCAAGGAAGATGCAATACCAGGCTCTTCTCCAAGCAGTTTATTCAGGAACCTTGAAACAATCTTCTGACCCCCGGGGAAAGCCAACCCACAACCTAAATTGCTTCTGGGCAGCCAACCCCAATCTGCCACGTGGGTACTGCGGATAGGTCCAGGTATGAGGAAGCAAGCCAAATCCTTAGCCTTAGCCAAATAAGGAGTTGTTTATCACAGAGAGCACTCACAGTCAAGAGGGTGGAAGGCAGAAGTCAGCGCCATCTTTGAGGCGCGGCTGCACGCAGCTCTCTACAACATACCATAGGGTAACTTAGTAGGCAAGGCCCTGGGATGACTAAGCTCTCTTCCTGACTGATGGACAGAGGATGCACAGTCATGTATTTAGGGGGTGGCCTGGATTCATAACACTACAAGACACTATCAGCCTGTTTTCTACTGTTAGTTGGAGGCAGAACGCAGAGTAAACACTTTTTATCCTGTGTTCCTCTTTCAGTTTCCCTGCCCATTTTAGAACACACACGGAGGAGGGAGACACAGATGAGTCAGCAGCTCCAATGAAGATCTCCAAATTCATTGCCATCATTTGCTTTCCATTCTACTTTAGACAGCTCTCTCCTTATTGGTTCCTAATCTATGTGTATTTGAATATGAGTCAAACAGATAGAATAAAAAAGCTTCCAGTCTACAGTTTCAATAGCCAGGCTTCTGGCTAAATTCTAGCTTGTAGCCGGATTTAGCCAAAAGAAGGTTAACTGTCCCAGAGAACTGCAACAAACAGAGGCAATAGAGACCTAGGATAGGCAGGGATTATGTGGGATTGCCCACACTCCTGCTTTGAGTCACCTGTACCTGCAAGAAATGTGTTCTTTCCTCTGAAGCCACTGCTTCAGCCTTAATATCTGTGATCACTGCCTCAGTTTTGCACCTTGCCTTATTTGCAATGAAGATGTATGTTGGGAAAAATACCTGACAGAAACCAGGGATATATTGATTATGTGCTCCCTCAGAGGGCCCATTAAGAAAATGACTGTGTCAATGGCAATTCTCACTTAGCCATCTGGGACTCGATGAAAATTTCAAGTCTCAGATTCCACAAATGTAAATTGGGGAATGTAAATTGGCATATCAGAAACTTTTACCTCAAATATACAATTAGTGGCTCAGTATCAGTATCAGCCCTCAGCAGGTGGAAAGTGAGGCTTTCAGGTAGATAGCCAGGATGCAGGGCCAAGTACCTTGGTATATGATCACCCTCTAGTTACCATGGAATGCTGTTTTCATTTGAGAATTGAATTCTGGGCTTATGATTCCTTACAACACTTCCTGTCTTCTACTTTCAGGTTCGATGTTTCAGCTGCAGCACACATTTAGTTGGGAGGGTGAAATGAATCAGCAGCTCTGAAGGAGATCTCAAAGAGTACCCCAGGATTTGCTTTCCATTGGTGGAATTGGGTTCTCTCTCCATATTGCTTCCTGTGGTTTGGGCCATGTTCCATCCCTCATTTCCCTAGAAAATTCTTGAGTAGAAGCAGCAGGAAATATTATTTGAAAGGATTTAGGAGAGAGAAATACATAGAAAATACATGACTTAAGAGTGCCTGTACCTAATCCATCAAGTATCTACTGCCTCTGCCCTTGGGTATTTAAAGCAATGCCAAGGGGTGGAGCAAAAGACCTCCCCCCTCAGCACAGAAGATGTGCAGGTCATCTCAGACACCTGCACTCAGATCCATGTTCCAATCATCCTCTCTAAGCAGTCCTGCTGGGTAAAGCTTCAATGGGCTCCAACAGGTTCCTATTCCAAACAAGATTTGAATGCACACCCTCCTCCATCAGAAGCAACAGGAGCTCATAAAGTTGTTGCAGTTTCTCAGCAGTCAGCCTGTGGCTGTATTCTGGGACTCAGTTGCTCATGAGCACACCAACATACCATTATTAATTTGTGCCCACAAGGCAGCTTGCTCCTGTAACACAAGGGGAGACAGATCCGGGGAAATTAGCAAATCAACAACTGTTTGATTCCAGCATTACAAATCTGAATCATCTGATCCTGTGCAATGTGCAGCAAGCAGATTCCTGAATCTGCAGCCACTGCTTCTCTTTAAAAGGTGTGGTCTCCCTCCCTTGTTTTGAATTCACTTCAGGCTTTAGGTTCTGGCAGAGACTAGGGGAGTCCTGCTCTTTCCTTCTTCTGAAGCTACTGCTCTCATTACAGATATGGCATCCTTGTGTCAGTCTTGAAGTCCTGCTCTATGGGCAAGGAAGATGATTTTCTTGAGGCCTCAGTACCTGCCAGAGACTAGCAAAATCCTGCTCTTTCCTCTGCCCTGGGAGATTTACTCTGTGAATGACTATGGCATTGTACTTTTATTCATGAACATTAGTGTCACCGAAAATATGGAGCAGTAGCATTGGCAGTCACTTCTCTATCTGTCACCAAAGGTAATAAAGTATGGAAAATAAAGTATAGCACAGGAAAATTACTCGTTTTCATCCTGATGCCTTTTAGGTACTCACAGGTTCAACTTTGAATTCTTGGTTTCCATTATCACTGTGTTCTGCATACAGAAATCTCTTGCACATGATTTTTTTCAACTTCTTAGCCCATTCCTATATATTAAACCAAGGAAAGCTTTAGCTTCATTGGAAGTCAATTATTTATTGATGACAGCAGACAGGTATTCAATACTTCATTTGATAATGATAAACACCCAAGATTCATTTTTTCTTGGATATTTTTATGTATGCTTTGATCCATTGAAGATCTTATCTTGTATCTTCACCCTCAGACTTTGAATTCCTATGTCTGATAGTAAAGTTAATACTGTAAAATGTTTTTATGTTGGAATCATAGACCACCTCTGAATCTGTTGAAAGCTTTCTGCCATCTTTTCAATACAAATATATGGGATTCTCAGGTAGAGATAAAGGCATGAAATATTAGAACATCATACCTTAAAGCCTCTCATGCTCTTTAGAAAACCCTTCTCTGCACATCATTGTGTTTTTTTCCGAACTATTGCTTGAAGTATCGTCTCTGGTGAGGGCCAAATAATGCACAAATATATGAGTATATCAATGTCATTGGGACCCAGTTTATTTCTATATGACTCTTGCAGAAGGAAAGGAATTATTTTTGTATAAGTCTGTCACTATTTTAGTCTCAGTTTCCTAGCCATTAAATGCAGTGTGGCGTATTCTTTCCAATTCATGGTCTTAATCATAAACCTCCTAACTACTTGATTCCTCCCTGATTATTTGACAATTATGGGAAAATTATATTTGTGAGTTGCTCACTATTTTCTATTTTATGGTATGTAGTTCATGAGACTGGGAAATTTTGTTCCTCCTCATTTTAATCCACTAACATGCAGATTAACCTTCATTCCTATCACATGTAGTCAGTGCCAGTGAAGCTTCTAAATAGCAGCAGATGGATTTCTGTTCTATTATGACATAAGATTGTAGGGACTTCAAAAATAGTTTTTTTCTATTATATTTGGAGATGTAAGTATATTTTTGTAATGGTCTTTAAGCTCCAATTTGGCAATAAAGGCATACCTTTGGCAATAAAGTAAAACAAATAACACATTACTGCCACATTTGTGAGAAAACACTGACACCCTTCATAGTATAAGGGATTCAGTTTTCACATTATCCCTCCACTTGTTCTATGATGCATTTCAATTACTTTAAAAGAATTTTATAAATTTATATATGTGTATGTGTATGAGTTTGCTTATGCATATGTATACATACACACAGATACATATGCATGTGTGTACTTTCTTGACATAGTTTTTTTTTAATGTCATGCATGAGTACTGAATTTAGATTTCACACCTTTTCCATCAATGTAATATCTGTACTATAAATTGTCAAAATAAATACCACTATTTATCAAAATTATTTTACCAAATTGTGAGTGTACAAATGTATACATAATTAAATCACACAGTGTACATAATGTAGTGATTATGTGTAGCCATTTGAGCATTGCCATGTTGGAGTGGAAAGGCCTATTACTGTTAGTGTACATTACAAATGGATTCTTTATATCATAGCATCCAATATTTGTGCTAGATTTTCTGCTAAGTGTGGACTTTGATAGATTTTCCCATCTGTGTTGGCATTATCAATTGTGATTTTATTGAGCTCACCATTTTTGGTTATTTCCTTGCTTTCATGCAATATTCTGGATTTGGTGACATGGCAGTTGCTCATGATGATCTCTGGAACCTCATAGAGCAGGGTCCTGTGTTGGTCAGTTTGTTTGAGGAGGAATTTCCCTGGGTGAGGGTAGGATAAAAGGCTGCAGGTGGGGCAAATCAATCCAGTGTGGAAAGTCCTCAAGTTTAGTAGCTGTGCAGTTTACAAGAATTAACCTGAAGTGTCCCTAACTTTTAAGAGAAAGGGGTGAGGGATGCTGACCTGGAAGAAAAGAAAGTCCTGATGCCCAATGCCCATTGTGGGTTGGCATGAATTTTCACATGGATGGAGAAAGGAATGGTCAGTAAAATTTTTCAGGAGTGGGCAGAGGAGATAGCATAGAGGAGAGATGACATGGCTAGGGAGAGAAGAAGTTTTGGATAGGAGGCCTGAAGTTAGAGATGTACTCCCATACATGAGTTAGAACACCAAGATTGAAAGGGGTTGCTTGGGAAGGGCCTGGAGCCTAAAAAGACCTAGAGGCAGTTATTTGCCCACCCAGGCTTAAATTCTTGTGATATCTCAATAAGAATATTTTTAAGACCAGTTGGTAAGCTCTACCTTCCCTAAGAACTGAGGATGCTAAAGGATATTATAGATTTAACCAACTGTCTTATTAAATAAGAAACACAGAACCAATGTAAAGAAGAAAGCCAAGAGGTCAGAGCTCAAAGCTAAAACCTTACACTTCTTCCTGAGGTGGTCCTACCTCTCCAAAAGAGAATTACTTCCTGTGCGTTTGTCTTTATATAGTCTTTCTTTTCTTCCTTCTCATTGGTTGTAAACCCAAACATGTGACTGCCTTTTCACTGCCTGTAAGTACAGCCCTTCAGGTCTTAAAGGCATGTATCTCCAATGCTGGCTGTATCCCTGAACACACAGAGACTTACCTAGCTCTGCCTACCAAGCGCTGGGATTATAAGCGTCTACCACCCCCACCACACTCTTGCTATGGCTCTAATAGCTCTGACCCCCGGGCAACTTTGTTTATTAACATACAATTAAAATCACATTTCAGTACAAATAAAATACCACCATAGGATATGAAAATACTAAGGTATATTAAGAGGTTTAGATGCAGTCTGGGAATCTTGGATGTATAGTCCAGTTCATGATCATACTGAGGAGAGGCTCGCATACCAAATTGGGGGATGATCTCCTAGAGAATGAGGCCAGTGACTGCCTGAGCCCTCTTCTTACAAACCAGAAGTGACTCTACCCAATTTGAAAATGAATCCATGACCTTGACAAAACATTTAATTCATCTCACCATGGGCATTGGGTATAACTGAGCTGTCAGTCAGACCCAGGAAATGACTTCTAGCCTGCGTGTGAGAGGTTAGCTCCAATATTTGGAATTGAGATCTAACTTGTGCCAAATTTTACAAGGAGCAATAATGGTTTTTAATATCTGTACATCTTCATAGGTAGGGTGTAGGTGGGCTTTTATAAACTGAGACAGTGCCAAGTATTAGGGTGAAAGAAATGATGTAATTTGGACAGTAATTTCCTAGTGTCTGGAGCTGACTATGAGGACATGGATTGTATGTATGGATTTCCTGAAGTGAATGGAGTAAGTCTGGCCCCTGTTGGTCCTAGCTGCCTGGTCTGCTTAGAGATGATACAGTTGTCATTGTGATGAGATCAACAGTGAATAATTCCTGTCACCTTGGGGAAATCAAAGCTTTTATCATGGCCATTATTTGCCCGGAATTAGATATGAATTGGCCTTTTACTGGGAGAAACTAATTCTCTTTCCAAATAGAAATGTGGGAGAGGAGGATATGAAAAGTACATTTGGAAGCTGGTTGGTGATGGTGCACATTGTTAATCCAAGCACTAGGGTGTGGTGTTACTGTGTTCCCCAAAATATTGTGCACCCTAATAAACTTATCTGGGCTCAGAGACAGAACAGCCACTAGATACAAAGGCTAGAAAATGTTGGCACTCACAGCTTTAATCCTAGCATTCCAAAGGCAGAAATCCATCTGGGATCTCTGTGAGTTCAAGGCCACATTAGAAATAGCCAGGCATGGTGACACACACCTTTAATCACAGCGAGTGAGCCTTTAATCCCAGGGAGTAATGGTAGAAGGCAGAAAGATATATAAGGTATGAGGACCAGGAACTAAAAGCATTTGGCCTGGTTAAGTATTTGGCTGGTTAAGCTTTTAGGTTTTGAGCAGCACAGTTCAGCTGAGAGCCATTCGGATATGAGGACACAGAGGCTTCCAGTCTGAGGAAACAAGATCAAATGAGAAGTTGGCTAGGTGAGGTTAGCTGTGGCTTGTTCTGTCTCTCTGATCTTCCAGTATTCACCCCAATAACTGGCCCCAATGCTGTGGGATGGTCTATATGTCAAATTGCTCGGATTGGTCAATAAATAAAACACTGATTGGCCAGTGGCCAGGCAGGAAGTAGGTGGGACAAGGAGAGAGGAGAATTCTGGGAAGCGAAGGCTGAGGCAGAGAGACACTGCCAGCCGTAGCCATGACCAGCAGCATGTGAAGACGCCGGTAAGCCACCAGCCACATGGCAAGGTATAGATTTATGGAAATGGATTAATTTAAGCTATAAGAACAGTTAGCAAGAAGCCTGCCATGGCCATACAGTTTGTAAGCAATATAAGTCTCTGTGTTTACTTGGTTGGGTCTGAGCGGCTGTGGGACTGGCGGGTGACAAAATTTGTCCTGACTGTGGGCAAGGCAGGAAAACTCTAGCTACACCCAAGTTTGTTTTGATAATAAAGACTCTTTAAAATTCCTGATACCCTAGGGACTCAGAGCCAGGAAGATCTTTGTAAGTTCAAGGCCAGCACGGTCTACCGAGTGAGAACCATTACAGGCACCTAAACTACCCAGAGAAACCCTGTCTTGAAAAACCAAACAAAACTATATTTGGAGTATGTAAAACATTTAGGGATTGCCACTGTGCTCACAGTAAGGCACAGGTGAGAGTCATTATCTCAATCTGTTGTTTAGTAGTGTGTTTCTGTGCTTCTACCATCCCAGTATCTGACACTATGACATATCCTGCTCTATGGGTCCCCTCATGTAAAAAGGAGCTGCCATCTGTGTACAGATATACCCAGCCTGAGGCAATGTGACCTCCTGTATATGTAAAGGATGACACAAATATTCCTTTAGGATTTCAGTGCAGTAGTGAGATGTGAAATAGTCAGCACTAGGTTGAAGTAGCACCTTAAAATATTAAGGGATGGGCAATTCTGGAAAATAAGTTTGGTATCTTGCAGTAATTACACTTGGAGAGAAAGATCTTAGGAAGAAGGTAAAGTGTGTAAGCCTTTAAAATTTAAAAGATGGGACAGTTAATGGTGGGAGGAGATAGCAGTGGAGAGAGTAGTTAGTTTCTTTGATTCATGATTAAGGAGCTCAGCAGCTTCTAAATGGCTTATGCATGGTGCCCATGATTGCATTGTGAGGTCTACTTGTTTTTGACAGGTATGCTACAGGTGATAAGGAGGATCCCAGCTTGTGCCCCAGGCACCCAAAGGCATATCCCTCTCTTTCATTTACATAGAGGGAGAAAGGATGGGTTTGTCAGGGAGTTGTAGTACAAGGGGCCAGAAAGAGAGCCTATTGGAATTTCTAGAAAGGTTTAATAATGGGGTGAATGAGGGGTTTATTCAAGGAGCCCCATGCTATGTTATATAATGGGTGAAAAAGGACATTGATAAGATGGACCCCAAGACCACAAGAAGTCAGCTCTTAGAAATGGCAGAATCTCCCATTTAGTAGGGAGGACTTGAAAAGACTAAAGTAGATGCTTTCTATCTAAAGATATAGCCTAGTATATTGTGGTAATTCTTTCACCAAAATAGGTGACCTGAGGAATGGAGAGCTGGACTATGAAACATGAGACCCCATAAGTCTGGCTGTATAAAAAAATTAGGAGATGAGAGGTGTTAGTTTGACTAACTTGTACTTATGGGCTGCAGAGTAGAATGTTATCTACTTATTGTATTGTTTACAGCCAAGGAGGGAAAAGGAGAGCAAGCCAGGTATCCCAGAGAAGATCTGGGGATAATGGTATTGGAAGTCTTGTTTCCCATGGCTATGATACAAGGAAAGGAAATACAACAAACAAAATACAAATAAACATAATCTACAGGCTAAAATCTCAGGTGCTCCAGTGATTGTATGCAGATCAGTTTTTTTGCACAAGTTTCTTAGCACTTTGTCAAGCAAGAAGAGTGATGCCTAAGCCAATAGCCCAAGGATGAGGGTCTGATGGACATGAAACAAATGAGAATGATATCTCAGACTGCAGTCCTGGGGAATGGCTAATGGTTTAGCCTGTGATGAAGGATGACCATAGCACATGAAGACTGTGGACAGGTATTCCCATCAATAGTCATTTCCATGGGTCCAGGGGATTATTTAAGCTGGCTAATATACAGAAAACTCTTCCATAGAATTAGTAATCTGGAAACAAGTCAAATGGAATGTGGGCAGTTGTAGATGAAAGAACCTTGGTACAGGACTCTGGACACAGGGTGCTAGGAGGGTCTGTTTTGTCATGCAGCAACAATGTTATTTATTTGTAGTGCTATTTTTGTTCAAGAGAAAACAAGAGGTACAACGAAACCCACTGTAAGAGTTATTACTGTGGGAGGCAAAAGAGGGATTCTGCAATAGGTCTATTAGAAATGAATGGTGCAGCAAGAGGAGTTGGGGAACAGGTGGAATCTGCTTTTATACTTCTGCTATAGCATGATCATATGACTTACATAGCTATGCCATGCAGGAACAAGACTATGTAATCAAGCTGCATGCAAGTTACATAATCACATACCACAGGGTAACTTAGGAGGCAAGGCCTTGGGATGATTAAGCTACCTTCCTGACTGATGGACAGAGGATGCACAGTCATGTAGTTAGGGGGTGGCTGGTACACATAACACCACAAGAGACCATAAGCAAGTAATTTACTGTTAGTTGGAGGGCAGAATCCAGGGTAATTTCATTTTATACTGTGTTCCCTTTTCAGTTTCCCTGCACATTTTAAAACACAGAGGGAGGAGGGAGAGACAGATGAGTCAACAGCTCTGATGGAGATGTCCAAATTCATTGCTGTCTTTTGATTTACATCACTACTTCAGATAGCTCTCTCCTTATTGGTTCCTAATCTATGCAGATTGTTCCTGTCATACAAGGGGAGACAGAGCTCGTAGAAATTAGCAAAGTTGGAGATTGTTTGATTCCCAGCATTACAGATTTGAGTCACCTGATCCTGTCAATGTGCAGCAACCAGACTCCTGCTTCTGCAGTTACTGCTTTTTCTTAAAGATGTGGTCTCCCTTTTCAGTTTGAGTTCACTTCAGGCTTTAGTAGCAGGCAGAGACTATGGGAGTCCTGCTCTTTCCTTCTTCTGAAGCTACTGCTTCCCTCAAGAATATGACATTCCTATCTCAGGCTTGAAGTCATGCTCTAAGTGCAAGGAACATAATTCTCAAGAGGCTTTATTGTCTATCAGATTAGTGAAATCCTGTCCTTTCCTCTAACCTGCAGATTTATTGTAGGAATGGCTAAGACAATGTAGTTTTATTCAGAAGTGGTAGCATCCCTTAAAATATGGAGCAGTAACATCTGCAGACACTACTCTATCTGTCACAAAAGGAAATAACGTATAGAAAATAAAGTGTAGCACAGGAAACCTACATGTTGTCATCCTGATGCCATTTAGTGTCTCATGGGATCAACTTTGCATTCATGGTTTGCATTATCATTGTGTTCTGGCATACAGAATCTCTTGTACATGAATTATTCCTACTTCTCAGTCCATTCCTATATATGAAATCAAACAGGGCATTAGCTTTGTTCAAAATCATTTATTTATTGCTGATGGCAGAGAGTTTTTCAATATATCCATTGATAATGATAAATATACCAGGTTCCCTTTTTCTGTGTTATCTCTTTTTGTATGCTTTGAACCAGTGCAGATCGTATCTTGTGTGTCTACCCTCCTACTCTGATTACTTAAGCCTGATAGTAAAGTTAATACTGGAAAAATTTGGTAGGTTGGAATCATCAACCACCTCTGAATCTGTTGGAATCTTTCTGTCATCTTTTCAATACAAATGTGTGGAATTCTCAGGTATAGATTAAGATATGAAACATCAGAACATGGTACCTTAAATCCTCTCAGGCTCTTTAGAAAACCCTTCTCTGCACATCATTGTGTTGTTCTCCAACTATTGTCTGAAGTAACATCTCTGATGAGGGCCAAGTGATGCACAAATATATGAGTATATCAGTGTTATTAGGACTCAGTTTATTTCTATATGACTCTAGCAGAAGGAAAAATATTTTTGTATAAGTCTGTCACCATTTTGGTCTCAGGTTCCTAGCCATTAAATGTACTATGAGGTATTCCTTCCAATTCATGGTCTTAATCATTAACCTGTTTTCCACTAGCATTATCTTAGCTGAGGAAAACCAGTTATCATGAAGCCACTCTTTGCTCCATTTTTGGGTGCTTAGAATCTTTTTTAAAGGTTTTTTTTTTTTTAGGACTGATATTGAAACTCTATTCCCATATTCTTTGCCATTTGAGCAGTTTTGGAGATATATAATAGTGATGTAAATGATGCAGTTTTTTTTTCTCACAGTCACAGCCAATGTAGCCTGTGGGTATGAAGATAAATATTGAGAAGACTGTCAGAAATAAGATTTCAGAGAATTTGCAGATGAAGGTTCTCCTTCTTGGTCTGCTATCTTCCTGACCATGGGGAATATATTAAATTATTATATTCAGCAGAGTTTGTGTTCCTGTCAAGGATTTTAAGGGAGAGAATCAGAAATAGAGGATAGCTTTGAGAGTGCCTGTATCCTAATCCATCCAGCATCTGCATATGTTTGCATGAAAATTATTCTCAGACATAGTCAGAATTGCAAACATGATTACTGTATTTATATTATTTCAGATGTCTTTCTGCTTCTGTGTGCTATACCATGTCGGCTCTATTGTGTCAAAATTAATATCAAAATGTCAAAATCAATAGTAATTTATTAGCAGTGGAAACATATATTAGATATAGAACAAATACTTATATAATAATATTTTTATATATTACATTTAATGTTTTTAATTTGGTGTTCAGACATGGCTTATCAGTATGTGTCACTGGCAAGCTGCACAGGAAGACAAATAAATTATTAATCAGCTACAGAATGAAATAGAACCTTTCATGTAGTTAGCCAGGATGTAGGCCTAAGCACACACATATATCATTACACCCTAAATTTGCACCTGATGTTTTCTTTTCTATTGATAATTAGAGTTAGATTCCAAGATAAATTACATTTTTACCTTTTGTCTACTTACAGTTTTGTGGCTTCTGCAGGAAACATTTAGGCATAGGAAGAAATGTATCAGAAACACTGATGGATATTTCCAAGATTACCACAGGATTTGGTTTGCATTGCTGGGAATGAGTTTACTCTCCTTACTGGTTCTTATCCACATTCAAGTTTAATGAAAACACTACAACAATCAGAAGGAAGGAGAGATAATAAAACCATCAGCATTGCATGTTGTTACCAGTCAGCCTCTGTCTATATTCCAAGTCTCAGTTGCTTCTGGGTTTAACCAAAGCCTGCCTGTATATTGGCCCAGAGCAAGCAGACTGCTCCTGAAATCTTCATGAGACAGAGCCCATGGAAATTAGCAAACTCAAGATTGTTTAATTCTCAGGATTAATTTCTGAGTCACATGTTCCTGTCACCTATGAAGGATGTAGGATCCTGCTTCTGAAGCTAATGTATCTCTTAAGATATGACATCCCTGTGTCTGTCCTGAACTGCTAAGAAAATGCAAGTAAGACAAATCATTTCTGACCTTAGAATCTGACTGAGACTTGGGGATTTCTGCTCCTTCCTCTTTGTTATTCATTTCTTGGTGCTCTTTAACCTTTGAGAAAAATATGAGCTACAACTAAACCCACTATCAGAGTTTATTAAGGAAAGAGAATTTGGGAAATGTGTGTAAGTTTATGGAAGTGACCATAGTGAATAGGGGGCAGAGGAATGGGTGGAATCCACTATCATGGGACCCCCAAGGATGGGCATATGGGCTATGCAGCTATGCCATGCACATGCATTGATAGGTTACATGGTCACACTACTTGCAAATTATGTGATCACATGGTTCATCTATTACTCGGGACATAAGGCCCAGTAATGACTAAGCATTTGGCCTGGATGCTGGACTGTGCATATGCAATCATGCAGCTGGGAAAGTGGCTAGGAATTCTATAATTCCAGACTCTTTTTTTCTCACAAAAAAAAATAAAGTCGTTCATGGAGACGGGTGAATGGGAATGGGAGCACATTGTCTTCCAGAAATGCTTCCAGCTGAAGTGGTATGCACTGATTAACTTTTGTGTGTAGAGAATGGGAGATCTTTGAGGTAGCCTGATATTCTGAGGTAGTTAATTGTGTTCTGCACATTGGGACCTGTGAACTATTTCATTGCTTCTTAGATCTGGCTGTTAGAATCTGACAAAGTGCTGGCAAGGCAGAAGTGGAATAGAATAAATTTTATTGGGTGTAAGTTCCGCAGGGGGTCCAGCGTGAGCAAAGATGGTCCTCAGATCAAGAAAGTATAAGTGATACTTATATGAAGTGGATCTGACCTTCCCAGCTAGTTTCAAGGTGGCTCTGTAGGTTGTAAGACCTTTTAAGCACATTAAGATGCAACTACAGGCCAGGCAGTGGTGGTGCACGCCTTTAGTCTCAGCACTTGGGAAGCAGAGCCAGGTGAATCTCTGTGAGTTTGAGTCCAACCTAATCTACAAAGTGAGATCCAGGACAGGCTCCAAAGCTACACAGAGGAACCCTGTCTTGAAAAAAAATGCAACCACAGGAAATTTAAAATCTTGAGCTTGTATCCATGATATTATAATGTTTAGTACTCTGCTATCAGAATTTTATTGGTTAGTGTTAGCAAGAGAAACAGAGACAGAGACAGAAACAGGCAGACAGCAGACAGACATACAGAGACAAAGGAGACAGACAGAGAGAGAGAGAGAGAGAAAGAGAGAGAGAGAGAGGGAGAGAGAGAGAGAGAGAGAATGAGAATATCCTGGAACATGTTTTTATTTTTATTTTTGTTATCAATCAGGCCTTTTATTTTTGTCTGAGACAAACTTTAAAAACCTGTTTCCTTTATTTTCCTTTATTTATTTTTTAAACACCCAGGACACACAGGTGATTGATTGCTGAGGCCATTTATGATTGATAGATTGTTATATTAAATCTGTTTTTTGCAGAGTCCAGATCCTTCTGAGTCTGGGGATGCGAATACCTCTGGTTACTATTTCTTACCTCCTTGGTATAATTTGATGGTCCTTGTACTTCTGGCTCTATGACTGATGGCAGTTCTGTAACAATTAGCTGAGTAGTTAACTAGAAATTTGATTATGTTATTAGAGACACAGAGGGAAACAGATGAAGCAAAATATGGTCAGTAGAGACAGGAATACTCAGAGAGGTAATCAGGAAGAAGAAAAAACATATGAGATTCTCAATCCAGTGGGGTTGAGTAGGGTTGTGGTTGAAACCTCATTCTTCTAGAATTGGTGACAAATCGGTTGATATGGTGTCTTCTGGAACTTAAGAGAGCTTGGCCCTGTTTGTGTCACTCTGTATGAGGAGTAATTTCCCTGGGGTGAGGGCAGGATAAAAGGATTCTGGTGAGACAGATGAATCCAGGGGGGGAAATCCTTATGCTTAGTAGCTGTGGGGGTTACAAGAATTAACCTGAATGGTCCCTACTGTTTAGGCAAAAAGGTGAGGGCTACTGGCCTGGAGGGGAAAGAAGGACCTGATCCCCAATGTGGATTGGTGGTGGGCATGGATTATTACATGGCTGGGGTAAGTGCTAGTCAGAAAAATTCCATAGAAGAGAGCAAAGGTGATAGAGTAGAGGTGTGAGGATGTGGTCAGGGAGAGGTGAAGGTTTGGATAGGAGGCCCAGGTTCAGGGCCAGTCACCCATACATGAGTTCAAATGGTGAGCATGTTTGTGGCTGCCTGGGAAGGGCCCAGAGCCTGATAAGAACTAGAGGTAATAATTTCATCCAGTTGAAGTTCCTGTTTCATCTTAGTAAGAATGTTTTTAAAAGACAAGTTGGTATGTTCCACCTTCCCTGAGGACTGAGGATGGTATGAGATATAAAAATGACATGGTATATTAAGAGCCTTAGATAGGTTCTCCAAAATCTGGGTGGTGAACTCTGGACAGTTTTCAGAATGGAGGAAGATGGAGAGCCCAAATTGGGGAATATTTTCCTGGAGAAGGAGATCTGAAACTGTCTCAGCCCCATTATTGGACACTGGTATGCCTACACCATACTTAAAAATGAGTCTATAATCACGAGGAGATACTTAATTCAGCTGACATTGGCCATATGAATAAAGGTGAATTGCCAGCCAGTTCCTGGAAGGGACCCTCTAGCCTTTTGGGTGGGACAAGGTTGGATCAAATATTTGAAATTGGGATCTGAATTGTAGCAATTTTCACAGGAGGCAGAAATAGTTCTTAAGAACTGTAAGTCCTCAGAGGTCGGCTGTGGTCAACTTTTATCAATTAAGACAGAGCAAGACTATTAGTGTGACAGAGCTCATGGAGTTAGGACAGAATTTGTCTAGTATCAGGAGCAGACTGTTAGGATGTAGCCTGCACTGTACAGATTCCCTGTGGTGGGTGGTGAAAGTTTGGGCCATGGAGGGCCAAAGTTCCATTTGCCTTGTCAGCCTGATTATTGCCCTGGGAGATGATGGAACTGTCAATCTGATTATACTGGCAGTGGATGCTTCCTATACCTTTGGGGAGATAGGAGGCATTTACCATGGCCATTATTTGGCCTGAGTTAGATATGGATCCTCCCTTTTCTGAAAGAATCCTGTGCTCTCTAAGGATAGCAGCATGGGATAGAAAGATATAAAAAGCATATTTGGATCATGTATAAACATTTAGGGATTTCAAGATTTCTACTGTTCCAGTTAGAAGCCACGGGTGAAAGCTATCAGCTCAGCCTGATGGTTAATGTTGTGTGTGGTGATGGCTGTGCTTCTACCACCCAGTATCTGACACTATGGCATAGCCAACTTTATGGGGCCCCTCATTAAAAAGGAGCAGCTGCTATCTGTTTACCAGGTATAAGTGGCCTGAGGCAATGTGCCCTCCTCTATATGTGAATGATTTGGCAATAGTTCCTCTAAAGTTTCAGGGCAGGAAAGACATGGAGAATGGTCAGGGTTAGTTTGAGGAAGGAGGCTTGAAATATGATAGGGTGGGCAAGAATGGAACTAATTGTCACATCTTCTAGTAATGCCATTTGAGAGAGAAAACTCAGGAAGGAGGTAAAGTTTATAAGATGTAGCTAGAGTTTTCCTGCCTTGCCCACAGTCAGGACAAATCTCTGTCACCCACCAGTCCCACAGCCGCTCAGACCCAACCAAGTAAATGCAGAGATTTATATTGCTTACAAACTGTATGGCCATGGCAGGCTTCTTGCTAACTCTTCTTATAGCTTAAATTAATACAGTTCCATAAATTTATACCTTGTCACGTGGCTCATGGCTTACTGGCATCTTCACATGCTGCTTGTCATGGCTGGCAGTGACTCCTTCTGCCTTTCTGTTCTTTCTTTTCTCCTCTCTGTTAGTCCTGCCTATACTTCCTGCCTAGCCACTGGCCAATCAGTGTTTTATTTATTGACCAATCAGAGCATTTGACATACAGACCATCTCACAGCAGTAAGACTTTATAAATTAAGAGATGGGACAGGTTGTGATAGGAGAAGATAGCTGTGGTTGACCCAAAGTTTAGTTTCTTTGATTCCCAAATAAGGAGCTCAGCTGCTGCTAAAGGATGGATGCAAAGTGCTCATCACTGAATGGTGAAGTCTAGATTTTTTGACAGGTACAGAGAGGGCCCTAGATGATGCTCTAAGGTCCCAACTTGAAATCCCTCTCTTCCTGTTACATAGAGGGAGAAAGTTTGAGTTAGGTGTGGGAGGTTTAATGACAGCTTTCAAAGACCTGCAAGGAGGATGGACATAAACCTGTCCTTGGCTAGAGAGCCATCTGGAGAATTGTAATTGTCCTGTGGGTTCTGATGAAGAATCACTTCAGCCCCATGCTGGATGGACAGCATTGTTTTGATGAACCTCAACTGCATGTATTATAACCTGTTTCCAAACTAGTCGATGTTCCTCTGGTAGTTGGATATTAGCAAGGATCCTGTATATACCAGGAAAGGTGAGACTATAAGATTGGGTAATATATTTAATTTTTTTAATAATGGAAGCAGAATTAGAGTTTTAAGAGTCCAGTTTTTTTTCTATCTCAAAAAGTTCAGCAAGTGAGAAAGGGCCATATACCTTAACCAAACCATCTACCCTGGCCACCTAGAGCAAAGGGATAATGGCTGCCGATTTGGCCTGACTGGAGTTGGAATCCTAAGCAGCTCAAGAGTGAGTCATAGGAGGAGTACAAGTGGGAGGCAGAGTTGTGTGGTTGGTTGGAGCAGACTCATCCTGGAGACAAGGGCAGAGTTAGCAGTGTGTATCCAAAGGGGCAGATGCCCAAGGAGCAGGAATGGGAGGTTAGATAGGCAGAGGTTCATTAGCAGGGTCCAGAGCAGTAGTAAGAGAGTCCTCAGTTCAGGTTGCATACCCAGGATCATGTGGACAGGAGAAAAGGAATCAAGAAGGGAGAGTTTAGAGCAGAGATAGAGAAAGACTTGGATGTAAAGTAACTCTTTGCATTTGCCCATTTGCTGGCAGAAGTTAGATAATTCCCATAAAATACTGGGGTCTAGTGAGCCATTAGGTGGTCTTTTTTATTGTTTTCTAAGGAATACTTAGGCCACTTTTTAGTGCAAAGTAGGGAAAGCTTAGAAGTATTTAAGTAACACATTAAGTTGAGAGGCTTAGGAGTCTCCAGAAGACATCCTAGAGGAGAATTGGGGCTAAAGAGATTGAAAGCCTTGTTTTCCATGACTGTGCCAGACAGAAAAAAATAAATAAAAAAATATATTTTTTATCAAAAGACTACAATCTCAGGCCTCCCTGAAATCAAGTGAGGATAGGTGACTGGCACAGGTCACTCAATGCTTCTGCAAGCCAGAAGGATGAAGGCTAGGGCAATGCGGACAAATGATGAAGGTACAACAGTGAGAACAAAATGGGGAATGGCTGAGGAACTATAGCCTGCCAGGAGGGCCAACTGTAGCCAATGAAGTTCATTGATGGGGATTTTTCCAATCCGAAGGACACCAGAAGGACACCTGATGATCTATGGTCATTCTGAGGAGTCCAGGAGAGTGTTTTCACTGGAAAGAGAAAACTCATCAATTGAAGTAGCCTATGTTGTGAACATGGACCTGGTGGGTGGGACAATGGAAATGGGCAGTTGTAGATGGAGCAAACCTCGGTACAGGATAGTGGGTGAAGGGCAGCAATAGGGCCTGCCTTGTTGTGGCATCATTGTTGTTTATTATGAAGCAGGAAACTCACTATAAGTGTTTATTAAGGAAAGAGAATAGAGAAAAGATGCATAGGCCTATGGAAACAACAAGTGTAGATAGGAGGCAAAGGAATGGGTAGAACTTGCTTTTATGGGTCCCCCTGAGAATGAGCACATAGGTAGCATCGTCATACTCCTTGCAAGTCATGTGATCATTCAGTGCATGTATTACTTACATAGGATGTCAGTCTCTGTGATGAATGAGCATTTTCCCTGGCTGCTCAACACCACATGCTTGATTGTATAGCTGGGGAACTGGCTAGGAATTCTAATACATACCTCTGTGACATCCATAGGTAAATCCTATGGCAATGTCAGTTTTCACTAGGAATCTTAAGTGTCTCTGAAAAAATCAAGCGGTAGCATTGGCAGATATTACCATACTTATCACACAATAATCTGGGTGAACACTAAAGTATGCACAGGAAATTTATTTCTTATTATCCCATTACTATTTTGATTCTCACAGGTAAAATTTTGCCAATTTGGTTTACATTGTAATTGCTTTTGGCATACAGAAAAGGGCTTGGTATAAACACCTTCCCATTGGCCATTTGCTGGCAGAAGTTAGATAATTCCTGTAAAATATTGAGATCCTGCAAGCCATTTGGTGGCCATCCCTTATTGTTATCTAAAGGACACTTGGACCATTTTTTAATTAAAATGCAGACAAACTTAAAAGTCTTTTAGTAAGGCATTAAGCTGAAAGGATTAAGAGTTTCTAAATTGCATCCCAGAGAATATGTTAGGCTAATCAGATTGGAAGCATTGTTTCCCATGGCTGCAGCAGAGAGAGAGAAAAAAAAGCTAACATGATCTAAAAACTAAAATCTCAGGTGTCCCAGAGATCATGTGAGCATCTGTCAATTGGCAGAAATCACTCAGTATTTTGTCAAGCAAGAAGAGGGAGGGGTAGGAAACAGCCCGAGGACTAGAGTCCAACAGATAACAAATGAAGGAGAATAATATCTCAGCCCACAGTCATGGGAAATAGCTAAGTGTTTAACCTGCTAAGTGGGTGACTTTAGCCAAGGAAGTCCCTGCATCGGGGTTCCACCAGTCCAAAGAACACAAGAAGGATGCAGGTTAATCAACAGTCATTCCCATATGTCCAGGGGACTGTGTACATTGCCTGATAAAGGGAAAACTCAGCAATCAAAGGAATGATCCAGCAGCCTGTCAAATGGAAAGTGAGCAGTTGTAGATGAATGAACCTTGGTACAGGATCCCAGGCACATGGCACCAGAGGGCCTGCTCTGTTATGTGGCACCAATGATATATATTTGCAGAATGTTTGCAGAATCACTATAAGAGATTTTATTACTGGTGGTTAAAGAAGCATTGTGCATTAGGCAAACTAGAAAAGAATGGTGTGGAAAAAGAGGCAGGGGAATGGGTGGAATCTGTTTTTATACTTCCCCTCTAGCATGTGCATATGTGCTTATATAGCTATGCTATGCAAGAACATTGATTCCAAGATCACATAACACATGGATTACTGAGGAACTAGGCTCTGGGATGACTAAGCTTTCTGCCTGACTGATGGACAGAGCATACAATGTCATGTATCTAGAGGGTAGCTAGGAATCATAGCACCAACAGCCACCATCAGCCAGTTTTCTACTGTCAGTTGGAAGCAGAGCCCAGGGTAAAGTACATTTTATCCTGTGTTCCACTATTCAGTTTCCCTGCTTCTTTTCCAACACACAGGGAGGGGGGAGAGATGGGTGAGACAGCAGCTTTAAGATCTCCAAATTCACTGCTGTTATTTGTTTCCATTCCTAGTTTAGATATCTCTCTTCTTATTGGTTCCTATTTAAATAGGAGGCAGTCAGAAACCAGGGATGTATTGATCATATGCTCCCTCAGAGGACCCATTAAAAAATGACTATGCAGGAGGAAAAAAATCTCACTTAGGCACCTGGGATTCTGTGAAAATTTCAAGTATCAGATTCCACAAATAAGTGCATTTGTGGAATCTAAAATGGCATATCCAAAACTGTTACATGAAAGGTGCAATTGGCAGCCCAAATCACAATCGGCCATCAGCAGGTGGAAAACAAGGCTTTCAAGTAGATAGCCAGGACACAGGGCTTAGCAGCTGGATATATGATCACCCCCTACTTACCACGTGATGCTCTTCTCCTTTGAGGGCCTAGGAAACATTACATCATTTCCTGTCATCCACTTTCAGTTTTGTTGTTTCGGCTGCAGCACACATTTAGTTGGGAGGGTGAAATGACTCAGCAACTCTGAAGCAGATCTCAAAGAGTACCCCAGGATTTGCTTTCCATTGGTGGATTTGAGATCACTCTCCCTCTTGGTTCCCATTAGAGGGGCATTCCAGACTCCCACATTTTCAGAGTACTCTTTCTTAGAAGCAGCAGGAAATATTATTTAGAAGTCTAGAGGGCAGAGAACCAGATTTAAAATGCATCAGCCTCATGATTGCCTGGATTTTAATCCATCTGGCCTAGGGTATTTAAAGGAATGCCAAGGGGTGGAGCAAAAGACCTCACCCAAGTACAGCCATATTCACACCATCTCAGACACCTGCACTCAGGCCCATGTTCCAATAATCCTCTCTATGCAGATCTGCTGGGTAAATGGGCTTCAATAGGTTCCTATTTCTGATACAATTGGAAACCATGCACTCCTCCATCAGAGGCAAATAGAGTTAATAAAGTTGTCAGCAGAGCAGATTCTTACCAGTCAGCCTCTGGCTATATGCAAGGTCTCAGTTGCTCATGGGTATAATTAAAACCCTATTGTACATTGGCCCAGCAAGGCAGATTGATCCTAACATACACAAGAGACAAAGCCCTTGGAAATTATCAAAGTCAGAGATTGTTTGATTCCCAGCATTACAGATCTGAGTCACCTAATCCTGTCAAATGTGCAGCAAGCAGATGCACTTTCTGCAGCTACTGCTTGCCTTTAAAGATGTGGCCTCCCTGTCTCAGTTTTAATTCACTTCAGTTGTTAGTATCTGTCAGAGAATAGGGGAATGATGTTCTTTTTGTCTTCTGAACCTACTTCTTCACTTAAGGATATGGCATACCTGTGTCAGTATTGAAGTGCTGCTCTGTGGGCAAGTAAGATGATTTTCTTTAGGCTTTAGTATCTGGCAGAGACTAGTGGAATTCTGCTCTTTACCCTGGGTGATTTATTGTGGGAATGGCTATGGCACTGTATTTTCATTCATGAACCTTAATGTCACTGAAAATCTCAATCAGTAATATATGTAGACACTATCCTACCTGTCACCCAAGAAAATAAAGTATGGACAATAAAGTATAGTACAGGAAACTTACTTATTATCCTCCTTTTGCCATACAAATGCTCACAGGCTCAACTTTGCATTCTTGGTATTCATTATCCATGTGTTCTGGCATACATAATCTCTTGTACATGATTTTTTCATATCTATGACATCAGACAGAGCATGAGCTTTGTTGGAAATCAATTATTTATTGATGATTGAAGAGAGGCAATGTTTCCCTTGAAAACAATAAACACACCAGATTCCTTTTTTCTTTGGTATTTATTTTTGTATGTTTTGAACCAGTCCAGAACTTATCTTGTATTTCTAACCACAACTCTGAATTCCTATGTCTGATAGTAAAGTTAATACTGGAAAATATTGGTACATTGGAATTACCACCACCTCTGATTCTCTCCACATCATTTTTTTTCTGCCATCTATTCAATACAAATGTATGGGGATCTCAGGTATGGTTTTGACGAAGACATGAAATATCCGAACATAGTACCCCAAAGCCTCACAGGGTCTTTAGAAAGACCCTCCCTGCACATTATTGTGCTGTATCCCAACTAGTGCCTGAAGTAACTTCTATGATGAGGGCCAAGTGATGCACAGAAATATGAGTATATTGCTGACATTAGGACTCAGTGTATTTCTATATCACCTTGGAAGAAGGAAATAAACTATTTTTGTGTAAGTCTATCATCATTCTGGCCTCAGGTTCCTGCTCATTAAATACTGTGTGGGGTATTCCTTCCAATTCACGGTCTTAATCATAAACCTCAAAATTACTTGATTTCTCTGCTGATTATTTGGCTAATCTGACAAAAATATATTTGAGATTTGCTCACTATTTCCTGCTTTAGTGTTTGCAGCTTATGAGTGTGGGAAATTTTATTCTTCTTCATGTTAATCCACTAACATGCAGATTAACTCTCAGTCCTATCACATGTAGTCAATCCCAGTGAAGCTTCTAAATATTAACAGATGGATTTCTTTACTATAATGGCATTAATATGTAGAGACTTCAAAATTAGCTTTTTTCCATCATATTGGGAGATGTAAATATATTTTTGACATGGTTTATGGTGCTCCAGTGTTACATAAAGTCATGCCTTTGCCCATGATTTCAAGGAAATAACACATTACTGCCACATGAGTGATATAACTCTGACACCCTTCATATATAAGGAATCAAGTTTTCACAACATCTCTCCACATATTCTATGATGCACTTCAATTAATTTAAAATATTTATATAAGTTGTGTATGTGTATATGTATGATTTTGCTTATGCATGTATATGTACATACACAGATACACATGCTTGTTTACACTATCTTGACATAGTCTAGAACTGTATACATGGGTACTGCTTTTAGATTATTTTGCATTTTTTGCTCCCTGCTTCAATTTAATATCTGCACAGTACATTTTCATAATAAACACCACTGTTTATTAATATTATTTTATCCTATTGTACATATACAAATGTATACATAACTAACTTACACTTTCTACATAATGTTGTGATTATGTGTAGCCATGTTAGCATTGACATTTTAGGGTTGAAAGGCCTATCATCGGTAGTGTATGGTATAAATTGACTTTTTTCAGTCTTAGCATTCAATACGTGTCCATGGATTTTCTGCAAAGTGTGAGGACTATAGAGAGTTTCCCATCTGTGTTGGCATTACAATTTCTGACTTCATCGTGCTAACCATTTTTGGTTGTGTCTTTGCTTTTGTTGGTGCTTTAATTTTCTAATATTTGAACCTTTTAATTACCTGTCTTTCTTAGCAGGCACTGTCTTCACAGCAGTCATCCTTTTCCTTTTAATATGAACTGTCTCTGACAATTGCATTCAATATTTTTTCATTATAAGATTCATGGAGAGTTTTCTGGATTGATCAGTTGACCTGGGACAAAACATTGTAAGTTCTTTATCATTTGAGCCTATTGGTAAAATTATTAAGGCCACTCCACATAGTTAAAAGGAAGATTTATTTAGTGGGTAACTTACAAATGAAGGGATAGTTAGGTCATGGAGTCACATGCACAATATATTGGGGAACATAATATCACCACAATCCCCACTTTTTAAATAAAAAGCTTACAACTAATAAATAAATAAATAAAATCTATATCCAATAAGTATATACAATATATACAATCAAGAATTACATTAACAATGTCTAGTCTATTAATGTTTGACATTTTCAGACAAAAAATTCATTACTTATCCTATTTAAAACAAATAGTTCCTTTTCAGAAGAAGATTCATTAATCTACCTTTTATCTTATCATATCCATTGTCTCTCTTTTTTCTTTTCAGAGTAAACTCAAAAGTGTACTTTTTATCTTATTATTTCTATATCTTCCCTTTTTTCTTTTTAGAGTAGATTCAATAATCTATCCTTTTCTATATTCTCTTTTTTCTTTTTCTTCTCTTTTTTTTTAAGAAAGCAAGAACCCTCAAACTAATCTTCTTTATTTAACTTTCTTTTCTGACCATTAACAATAAACTTGTATCCAACCATACTAAAAATGATAATTATCTGTAAGCCATTGAACACACAAAACCCACCCACTCCACATCTTGGGAATATGGGCATAATTTTCTTAACATTACTTCCTGCTTTCTGAGGACAAGTACATTTGGGTTACTTGTCAAGTCCTGGGAGTGGTAGCAGTATCATTTTTTTTTATCTAGTTTCTGCATAATACAAAAGTGCAGAGCTTCTCTCAAGTCCTTGCTGGAGTTGTCTGTGAATCTGGATCATCTGAGCTAGCCATTTCAATTTTTTCTGAGCATTTTATAGTCCAAAGCCAATCTTTGGTTTGTGTTCATCAACTTAATGGCTTTAACACAGTTCATGTTGAATCATCATTGTGGGATCCTGTTATCGTTTTGAAGATTTCAGAGTTACTGTTAGGTGTGATCATGGTTTCCTTCAGATTTTTGTGTCCCTCTTCTGTGGTTTGGAGCAATCACAGTCTCATAAATGTCTGTCTCTCAATCCATGAACATTCTTCTCTGGAAGAGAATATCTTAATAGTAAATTCTTCCCACTATTTGCCTCACCAAATTCTTCCAAACTGACTTTGCCAATGCTTTCTTATAAAGCAATGATGTTGGCAATTTTTCTATGAACAAGCAGCAGTAAACAATTCATCTCTCTTAGCAGCATCCCCATCAACACCAACAAGATGAGAAAGAGCCTGTAGTTCTGAGCAGCAACAGCAGCCTCTATAGACTCACCAACATGGTTTGTGGACTGGACCAGCCCCAGCCACAGGAGACTCTTAATCTCAGGGTCATAAGTTTGAGCCCCATGTTGGGCACCAGATATAACAGGTACCTTAAAAGGTCTTATTAATACAAAACTCAGTACCAGATAATGGGGTGAATTATGAAAGATCACAAAAGCAGAACAAGCCACATACAATCTCACATGGATTTTCAGTTAAGTGTGGAAATTTGAAAGAGTTTCACATCAGTGTTAGCATTACAAATTGTGATTTCATTGTACTAACCATTTTCATTGTTTCCATGCTTTCATGTAGTATTTTGTTGGTGCTCAAATTTTGTAATATTTGTGATTTTTAATTCCTTATCTTTCTTAGGAGACATAGTCTTCACAACAGACCTGATTTTCCTTTTAATAAGAAATGTGTCTGATCATTGCATTAAATATTTTCTTTTTTAAAATTTATTTTACAATACTATTCAGTTCTACATAATAGCCACAAATTCCCTTGTTCTCTCCGTTCCTGCCCACCTCCCCTTCCCCCAGCTCACCCCCCATTCCCACCTCCTCCAGATCAAGGTCTCCCCTGAGGAATGGGATCGACCTGATAGACTCAGTCCAGGCAGGTCCAGTCCCCTCCTCCCAGATTGAGCCAAGCATCCCTGCATAAGTCCCAGGTTTCAAACAGCTAACTCATGCAATGAGCCCAGGACCTGGTACCACTGCCTACATGCCTCCCAAACAGATCAAGCTAATCGACTGTCTCACCTATTCAGAGGGCCTGATCCAGTTGGGGGCCCCTCAGCCTTTGGTTCATAGTTCATGTGTTTCCATTCATTTGGTTATTTGTCCCTGTGCTTTATCCAACCTTGGTTTCAACAATTCTCGCTCATATAAACCCTCCTCTTTCTCACTAATTAGACTCCCAGCGATCCACCCGGGGCCTAGCCGTGGATGTCTGCATCCAGATTCCTCAGTCCTTGGATGGGGTTTATGGCACAACTATTAGGGTGTTTGGCTATCCCATCACCAGAGTAGGTCAGTTCCAGCTGTCTCTCGACCATTGCCAGCAGTCTTTTGTGGGGTTCTCTTTGTGGATTTTGGTGGGCCTCTTTAGCTCTTTGTTTCTTCCTTTTCTCATGTGGTCTTCATTTACCATGGTTTCCTATTCCTTGTTCTCCCTCTCTTTTCTTGATCCAGCTAGATCTCCCACTTTCTTTCCCTCGACCCTTGCCCTTCATTGCTCCCACTCATGTCCAGGCTGTTCATGTAGATCTCATCCATTTCTCCGTGTCTTTCTTGGGGTCCCGTTTTCCAGGTAGTCTCACTGGTGATGTGAGTAGCAGTCCAGTCATCCTTGTTCCACATCTAGCATCTTCCTATGAGTGAGTACATATCATATTTGTCTTTCTGAGTCTGGGTTACCTCACTCAGGATGATTTTTTCTAGATCCATCCATTTGCCTGCAAACCTCATGATGTCATTGTTTTTCTCTGCTGAATAGTATTCCATTGTGCATATGTGTCACAATTTATTTATCCATTCTTCAGTTGAAGGGCATCTAGGTTGTTTCCAGGTTTTGGCTATTACAAACAATGCTGATATGAACATAGCTGAGCAAGTGCCCTTGTGGTATGATTGAGCATTTCTTGGGTTATGCCCAGTATTAAATATTTTCTTATTCTAAGAATAATGGTGAGTGCTCTGGATTGATCAGGTAGCCTGGGACAAACATTGTAAGTTCTTTGCACTTGAGAAGTTGTGTAGTTGTTTAATAGTGATATAAACGATGCTTTTTTTCTGGCAGTCACACCCAATATTGCCTGTGGGCATGAGGATGAATATTTAGAAGAAAGTCAGAAATCATATGTTTTCAGACAAGTTGCAGATGAAGGTTTTCCTTCTGGGTGTACTATCTACCTGGCCATGTGGAATTTGCAAGGTTATTATTTTGGACAGAATATGTGTTACTGTCAATGTTACATATCTGAATTTCTGAAAAGAATTAGAGTGAAAATTTTAGACACATCTTTATGTACCAAACAAGTAATATCCTATGAAAGGCTAAATGTTGGTAAATTATGACACTTGAAGGAGCTGGTGAAATCATCAAGTTTACCTTGTTGTTTTGTAGGCCTGTTAGCTGCAATTTCACCTTTTAAAACAGGATGAGTATAAGTGTATATAATAAGTCTATCAATGGCTTAAGAGATCCTAACCTTCCAAGGAGTTTCTAACATCCAAATTGTTTTCAAAAATATTAATAGGACCTTCTTTATTTAAGAGCAAAAATAATCAAATATAATGTTAACAAAAAAATGTGGTTTTACATACAGGAGACTCCTCAGCATTTTTCTTTTATGATGTGTGTGTGTGTGTGTGTGTGTGTGTGTGTGTGTGTGTGTGGATAGATACAAAAAACAGCAGAGACATTGGTAAGTGTATATTTTTAAACACACTGTAATGTGGCTAGACATTTATTCTATCTAGATCTTTCTCTACTGAACATATTTTAGATATAAGAAAAATCCTAAAGTCTTATGATAGTTGCAGGTTTACAGGGCTCAGCTTAGTGTATGTGTTGGCACGTGACATGTGGTTGATTCACCCCTTTGCTGGTTCTCTGGGATCCTGGCTTCATGGTTTAGTTATCAGGGAGCCATTATTATTGCTGCTGCTGTGGGAAGTTGTTGGGTCCATGCTGACAGTGAGTGGCATACTGCCCACTGCTTATTAAAAACATTTAATCCACAAGTTTTTCAACATATGCTATCATTAGCATTTTTGTTCTTGACCAATTTGACAGGTATAAGATCATATCTTGGAGGCATTTTGATTTGCATTCCTTGAATGCTAAGCATGTTCACCACTCCCTTAAGTGTATCTGGCCCTTCAAGTTTCTTTTGTTGAGAATTCTCTGTCTACATCTGTACCACCATTTTTAATGACATTATTTGTTATTTTGATGCCCAGTTCCTTGCATTCTTTATACATTTTTGATGTCAGTCTTCAGTCAGATGTGGAATTAGTGAAGATTTTCCCCATCCTGTAGGCTGCCATTTTGTCTTATTAATAAGGTTACAGAGATAACATCATGTAAATCTCCTAGCAATCGTGTGAGGGTGCCTGAACTAGCCTTCTATCCTAATTGTCCTTATAGAGCCTTCATTCATTACCTGATGGAAGCAAATGCAGAGATTCATAGTCAAGCACTGGGCTCTGCTCTGAAAGTCCAGAAGAGATGATGTAGGGACTGTGTGAATGGAGGTAGGAGTAGAAAAAACCTATATAGACAGATGACATGAGCTTGTGGGAGCTCATGAACTCTGGAGAGACAGCTAGGGGGCTGGCATGTGCCTGGCATAGGCCCTATGCATCTGGGTGACAATTTTGTAGCTTGGACTTTTGTGGTGCACATAGCTGTGGGAGAATGACATGTTCCTAATGCATGAGCTGAATTTTTGGACCGAATTCTCTATGGTAGGATGCTTGTTTATCCTTGATGAAGCATGGAGGTGATTGGTCCTGCTTCAATTTGATATGCTATGCTTTGTTGATTGCCAAGAGAGACCTTATGTCGCTGAAGATTTCCTGTGTCCCACCTGGCCTGTGTTTAGGTCAAATCTCTCTCAGCTGCCATTCCTGCATCCACTTGGACCCAATTAAACACACAGAGGCTTATATTAATTAAAACTTCTTGGCCATGAGCTCAGGCTAACTGATGACTAGCTCTTACACTTTAATTAACCCATTATTCTTATTTATGTTTAGCCACGAGGCTTGATACCTTTTCTCAGTTCTGCCTTTACACCTTGCTCCATCTGTGTCTGGCTCACGACCCCTGAATCTTCCCAACATTCTTTTCTTTGTTTGTCCCACTTATTCTTCCTGCCTGGTTACTGGCTAATCTGCATTTTATTTATTAACCAATCAGAGCAACACATTCACAGCTTTGCAGCATATAGAGCCATATCCACTGTACTACCTCTTTTCTTTTTTTTTTCAAAGAGGAAGGTTTTAAATTTAACATAGTAAAATTACATATAACAAAACAATTATAAAGCAAGAATTATAGTTATAATATCTAGTTTATATGTTTTTGGCAAAATTAAAGAAGATATCATATCTGTCCTATATTTGTGAGTTTAAGATCATAATTAAGGAAATTATAACTATCCAGTCTTCAATTACATCAAAGACATCAGAAGAATATAGTATTACCTAAGTAAACAGGAAATGCATTATACGCAACTTTTAACATTATGACAGAGACAGCTGGCTACCTGGATAGGGTCCAAGTTCCTCTGTAAAGTTGGGGCATCTGTCTTTAGCCCACAGGCCTAGAGATTCTCAGTCACTTCTCTCTGTGTCCTGTAGAATATCTGGCAGTTTCCTCTGTGAAGCAGGAATCTGATGCACCATTTCGCCTTGCAAAGTTCAGTGGTCCCATTCCTATGGGTCCTGCATGTCCAGTTGATACACCTTTTCAAGCAGTTTAGAAAGAACATGTTGCATACATAGGAACACTTGGGCAGATGAATAGAAAACCAGATTGGTGGGGTTGGAGCTGAGATAGAAAAAGGAATAGATATAAGGAAAACCCTTCCATTTGCCTGTTTGTTGGCAGAAGTTAGATGAATCTTGTAAAATTTTGGGGTAGATTTCACAATATCTCTGACTAATTTTATGTTGCATTTCTATTACTTTTAATATTTATATAAGTTTATGTATGTGTGTATGTACAAGTTTGCTTATGCTTATGTATACATATACAGAGATACATATGCATGTGTACATTTTCTTGACATAGCTTTGAAATTCATGCATGAGTACTGAATTCAGATTATTTCACACTTCTTTTTTCTCCATCCTTCAATACAATATCTGTACCATAAGTTGACAAAATAAATACCGCTATTTATCAAAATTATTTTACCAAATTGTGCATGTACAAATGTATACATAATTAACTCACACAGTGTACAACATGTGGTGATTAGATGTAGCCATTTGAGCACTGACCATTTAAAGTTGAAAGGCCTATCAATGTTAGTGTACAGTATAAATGAATTCTTTCTAAATGAGCATCCAATACTTGTGCTAGATTTTCTGTTAGTGTGGGATTTTGAGGGATTTTCCCATCTGTGTTGGCATTATCATTTGTGATTTTATTGTGCTAACCATTTTTGGTTGTCTCCTTGCTTTCATGTAATATTCTGGAATTGGTGACATGGCAGCTGATCATGGTGTCCTCTGGAACTTCATCGAACAGTGCCCTGTGTGTGTCAATGTGTATGAGAAGGGTTTTCCCTGGGGTAAGGGTAGGATACAAGGTTTTAGGTGGGAAAGATGACTCCAGTGGGCAAAGCCTCAAGCTAAGCAGCTGTGGAGGTTACAAAAATTAATTTGAAGTGTCCGTACAATTTAAGGGAAAGGAGTAAGGGGTGCTTGCCTGGAAGGGAAAGAAAGACCTGATCCCCCATGTACATTGGGGATTGCCATGAATTATTAAATGGCTGGGAAAGGAATGGTCAGTGAAATTCTTCAGGAGAGGGGAGGGGTGATACCATAGAGGAGAGAGGACATGGCCAGGGTGAGGTGAAGTTTTGGATAGGAGGCCTGGGGTTAGAGAAGTTCTCACACACATTAATAATAGTAGAAAGATCGAAAGGGGTTGCTTGGGAAGGCCCATGAGCCTGAAAAGACCTAGAGGCAATTATTTCATCCAGTCAAGCTGAAGTGCCTGTGACATCTTAATAAGAATATTTTTAAAGACCAGTTAGAAAGCTCTACCTTCCCTGAGTACTGAGGGTGGTAAGGGATATGAAAATACCAAGGTATATTAAGAGCTTTAGATGCAGTCTGGGAAATATTGGATGGGAACTCCAGATCATTATCAGACTGAAGAGAGGTAAGGATCCGAAATCAGTGGATGATGTCCTAGAAAAGGAGATCAGAGACTGTCTGAGCCCACTTATTACAAACCAGAAATTCCTCCACTCAATTTGAAAATGATTCTATGATCATGAGGAAATATTTAATTCATCTGACATTGGGCAAACTGGTATAATTGAGCTGCTAGTCAGTCCCTGTAAAGGAACCTCTAGCCTGGAGTGTGGGAAAAGTTTGGCTCTGATATTTGGAATTGAGATCTGATTTTTGCCAAGTTTTACAGGGGGAAGTAATAGTTCTTAATAACTGTAAGTCTTCATAGGTAAGCTGTAGGTGGGCTTTTACAGAGACTGTGCCAACTATGAGGGTGAAACAGATTATGTAAATTGGACAGAAATTTCCTAGGGACAGTAGCTGACTATGAGCATGTGGATTGTATGTATGCATTTCCTGCAGTGAATAGAGTGAGTCTGCCCCCTGTTGGGCCACTTTACTAGCTGCCTGGTCAGCTTAAGTTGATATAGCTTTCATTGTGATGAGATCGACAAGGAATAATTTCTATCACCTTGGGGAGAAGGGAAGCTTTTCTCATGGCCATTATTCGGCCTGAGTTAGATATGAATTGTCCTTTTGCTGTGAGAAGCTAATTCTCATTCCAGAAAGAAGTGTGGGACATGAGAATATGAGAAGTATATTTGGAAGCTGGTTGTTGGTGGTGCACAACCTTAATTCCAGCATTTGGGAGTCTGAGCCAGGCAGATCTTTATTAATCCAAAGCCAGCCTGTTCTACAGAGTGAGTCCAGGACAGGCACCTAAGCTACACAGAGAAACCCTGTCTCTAAAAAAAAGTATATTTGGATTATGTAAAACATTTAGGGATTGCCCCTGTGCTCACAGTAGGACACAGGTGAGAGCCATTAGCTCAGTCTGTTGTTTAGTACTGTGTTTTTTGCTTCTACAATTCAAGTATCTGACACTATGGTATATCCTGCTTTATGGGTCCCCTCGTGTAAAAAGGAGGTGCCACCTCTGTACCAGGTATAAATGGCCAGAGGCAATGTGCCCTCCTGTATGTGTGAAGGATGAAACAAAAATTCTTCTAGGATTTCAGTGCAGTAGTGAGATGTGGAATAGTCAGCACTAGGTTGAGGTAGGAAGCTTGAAATATTAAGGGGTGGGCAAGTCTGAAAATTAAGTATGGTATGTTCCAGTAATGCCACTTGGAAAGAAATTACTTAAAAAGGAGTTAAAGTTTATAAGTCTTTTTAAGGTAAAAGTTTAGACAGGTTATGGTGGGAGAAAATAGTAGTAGGTGACCCAAAGTTTAGTTTCTTTGGTTCATGTTTAAGGAGCTCTGCAGCTGCTTAATCATGTATGCATGGTGCCTATGACTGCATTGTTAGGTCTACTTTTTTGACAGGCATACTACAGGTGCTAATAAGGGTCACAGCTTGTGTCCTAGGGTCCTAAGGGCATATACCTCTCTTTCTTTTACATAGAGGGATAAGGGATGAGTTGGTCAGGGAGATGAAGTGCAGTGTCCTGAAGAAGAGCCTATTCGAACTTCTGGAAAGGTTTAATAATGGGGTGAATGAACAGTTCATTCAAGGAGCCCAATGCTGTCTCATATAATGGGTGAGCAAGTAGATTAAAAATATGGACCCCAGGGCTACAAGAAGTCAGCTATTCCTAGAAAGGACAGAATCTCCTGTTTAGTAGAGGGGACTTCAAAAGACTAAATTAGATGCTTTCTATCTAAAGATATAGCCTAGTATGTTGTGCTAATGCTTACACCAAAATAGGTGACCTGAAGAATGGAGAGCTGGACTATGAAATGTGAGACTCCATAATTCCGGCTGTACAAAAAATTTAGGAGAGGAGAGGTTTTAGTTTGACTAATTTGTACTTATGGGCAGCAGAGTAGAATATTGTCTGCTTAATGTATTAGTTTACAGCCAAGGAGAGAAAAGGAGAGCAACCCAGAGGATGGCAATTGATAAAATATGTGTGGGATGTTCCAGAATCCCTATGGCAAGACAGTCCAAGTTAGCTGTATACACAGGTAAGTGTCAGGGTCAGTTCGGGTGAAGGCAAAGATATTTTGAGACAGGGAGTATCCTTGAGGTCTAGAACTGAGAACTGAAAAGTGTCTGAAGGGATTGTAGAAAGAATTGTGTAAAATTTAGGCACTACAGGATAGAGAGGGACCAATGCAGAATTAATAAGCCATAAGTGTATTGATATTATATTAGTTCTCAAATGTGATATTTTACTTATGCTTTTTTAAGCTTGCTGGAGATCTGGGGGGGAAGGCCAGCCATTTTTTTTTGTTCACCAAGAGAACAAAAATTCAGGTAGCACACACCCTCAATCAGATCACTTATCAGACAGGGTCTCTGTGTGTTCAAGGCCATACTAGGGAACAGAGCTAAGTATGATGACACCCACCTTTAATCCCAGTACCAATCATAAAGATCTGGAGGTCTGTACAGACATAAGAAGATATGAAAGTGGGGTAGCTGGGGTAATATAGCCAATTAGAGGGCAGAACAGATAGGCAGTAAAGGTGTGAATAAGACAGGAAGTGACTTGCATTTGGTAGCTGCAGGGTTGGTGAGGTAAGGTTGGCTTGTGGCTTTTCCTATTTCCCTGATCTCTAAGACTTTCATGCCTATATTTGGTTCTATGTTTTTTTATTTAATAAGAAAATTTAGAAATTCATCTACACGCATGTCTTAAATCTGGTGGTATATTCTATTAGGCTTCTTAACTGTAAGTATAGAGGTTTTAAAAGGAGAAAAGTTTGGGTGAAGTAGCATTTTTCTGAGAAGTTCAGGAATGATAGGCTTGAGTCTGCTATGACTCTGGAGTGAGAGAGGGTACTGAGCTTGGGTGATGTATCAGGTAGGGTACCAATTGATGGATGGGTTCTAACTACAAAGGATTTCTGGGTGTCCCAGACTATGGGGTCAACCTTAGAGACAGACAAGAGAAATGACATGCTAGAGCTGGTGGGCTGAGTGGTTAGGAGGATAAGTAGAGGAGCTGTTGGGAAGTATGTGATAGGGAAATGGGGAAGCAAATGAAATAGAAGCTCCTGCCTTAGTTAAGAAAATCTCTTCTGATTAGGGGCACAGGGCATGTATGCACAACCAAAAGTGTTTGGGAAAGAGATATATCCATGAATATACAATTAAATGGTAGAGTTTGGTGAGGTAGATATGGCTATTCCCCCACCCAGACAATAGGGAGATGAGAAAGAGAGGTGAGACCCCAAAACTGCCACAGGATGAAGTAAGTAGCTCCAGTGTCCAAAGGAAGGAAATAGGTCATCACAATACAATAATGGCTACTCTAGGTTTCTGGTGTGACATGATTTTGTTGGGTCAGGACCTGGTTACCTTCAATTGTCCATAACTAAGCTTAGGAAATTGGCTTGATAGTGGTCTTCCAATGATGTTCCCATGCCATGAGGTCCAAATGGGGCAGTCAACTAACCTATTTACCTTTTGATAGCATTTTGTATGAGGCCCAGGTGGCCTGAATGGGGCAGGGCAGACACAAGCATTATGGCTTTCTCTACCACATTTAAAACAGGGACCCAGAGGTCTTCTTGTGGCTGGTCAGATAGCCTGTGCTAGATTTGACAGTCTTGTTTGCAAGCTTACTGATATCTCCCATGGTACCCATTAAAATACACTGCTAAGACTTCTGCCTGTGGGGTCAAGGACCTTTTCTTCAGAAGCCTAAGTATGGCACTTATGTTGGGGAACCTCTGTCTGACAAATTGGTTATAAGGAGTTGTCTGCCCTGTGGGGTCTCAGGATCTAGGTTAGTATATTGAAAGAGAACCTTTGTAATTCATTCTAGAAAATTAGACTTTTTCTCCTCCTTATCTTGAATTATATGTTTTAATTTTTCATAATTTACTAGTTTGAGGGCAACCTTTGAAGGCCAATGTGGAAGCAGCCAGTAATGTGATGCCTAGGTAGAGAGGCATCTAGGGTATTATAATACCAATCTGGGTCCTGATCCAGAACCACCTTCACTCCAGATGGATGGGCTGCATTATTCTGGTGGACCTTGTCCACATGTATTCTAGCCTGTTCCCAAATTGTCTGTTCTCCTCAGGAAGTAGGTTATTAGCAAGTATCATGTATATATCATGAAAAGTGAGACTATAGGAGTGAGTACTATATTAACATTGTTTAATAAAGGAAGTAGAACTAGACATATAAGAACACAGTTTCTTGTCTATTTGAAAATGTTCTGCTAATGAGAAAGGGACATGTACCTTAACCAGTCTAAATATCTTGGCTACCTTTCACAAAAAGAGAATGGCCGCTGGGTGGGCATGACTGGAGTTGGGTTGCTTAGCAACTCAATAAACCATGACAAGAGGAGGAAAGCTGAAGGTCAGTGTTGGGAAGTTGAAGGGCCCAGATATCCGAGAGGGGAAAGGTGCTGGAGGAGCCAAAGTAACAGTTGCTCTAGAAAGGGAAAGGGGAGATTGGAAAGGCAGGGGTTCATTAGCAGGTTCCAAAGCAGTAAGAGGATGTTCTTCAGGTTCATGTTGCATAGATAAGAGCACATGGGCAGATGAATAGGAAACAAGGAGGGTGGTTTGGAGCTGAGATAGAAAAAGGCTTGGATATAAATTAACCACTCCAATTTACCTGTTTGCTGGCAGAAGTTAGATAATTCTCTTAAAATATCAGGGTCCAGCGAAGCATTAGGTATCCATTATTTTTTGTTGTCAAAGGGATTCTGAGGCCATTGTTTCGTGCAAAGGCTGATAAGCTTAGAATTATTTAAGTAAGGCATTAACCTGAGAGTTCTAAGAGTTTCTAAAACACATCCCAGAGGATTTGTGGGGCTAATGGGACTGGAAGTCTTGTTTCTGATGGCTATGATACAAACAAAGGAAACAATGAATAAATAAATAAATAAATAAATAAATAAATAAATAAATAATAAATAAGTAAATAAATAAATAAATAAGGAAGGAAGGAAGGAAGAGAGAAAGAAAGAAAGAGAGAGAGAGAGAAAGAAGAAAGAAAGAAAGAAAGAAAGAAAGAAAGAAAGAAAGAAAGAAAGAAAGAAAGATGATGTATAAGCTAAAATTTCAGGTTTTCCCAAGATTGTATGAGGATTATTTGAATGGAACAAGTTATTCAGCGCTTTGTCCAACAAGAAAATGGAGGGCTGGAGCAATAGCCCAAGGACAAGGGTCTAACAGAAAAGAAAAAAATGAGAATGATATTTCAGACTGCAGTCCTGGGGAATGGCTAAAGGTTTAGCCTGTGATAAGGGATGACTATAGCCAATGAAGACTGTGGATGGGTGTTCTCCCAGTCCCAAGTGTACCTGAAGGAAGCCAGATCATCAATAGTCATTTCCATGAATTCAGGGGACTTTTTAAGCTGGCTGGTATAGCAAAAACTCACCAATAGAATGAGTAATCTGGAAGGCAAATGGAAATTGGGCAGTTGAAGATGAATGAACCTTGGTACAGGACTCTAGACACAGGTTGCTAGGAAGGTCTGCTTTAACACACAGCAACAATATTATTTATTTGTAGTGATATTTACTGTTCAAAAGAAAACAAGAGGTAGAAGGAAACCCACTACAATAGTTATAAATTTGGGAGGGAAAAGAGGGATTGTGTAATAGTCCTACTAGAAATGAATAGTGTGGAAGAAGGGTTGGGGAACAGGTGGAATCTGTTTATATTCTCCCCCTAAAGCATGCTCATATTGCTTACATATTTATGCCATGCAGGAGCATATACTATATAATCAAGCTGCATGCCGATTACATAATCACATAGCACAGGGATAGTTAGTAGTCAAGGCCTGGGATGACTAAGCTATCTTCCTGACTGATGGACAAAGGATGCACAGTCATGTAGCTAGGGGATGACTGGGATTTATAACACCACAAGACACCATCAGTCAGTTTTCTATTGTTGGTTGGAGGCAGAGCCCAGGGTAATAACATTTTATCGTGTGTTCCTCTTTCAGTTTCCCTGCTCTTTTTACAACAGAGAGGGAGAGGGGAGAAATAGATGAGTCATCATCTCTCATTGAGATCTCCAAATTCACTGCCATCATTTGCTTTCCATTCCTAATTTAGAAATGTCTCTCCTTATTAGTTTCTAATCTATGTGTTTGAATAGGATTCATTCAGATATAATAAAAAAAGGCTTGCAGTTCACAGTTTCACTAGCCAACCTCCTGGCTAAATTCTAGGTCATATCTGGATTTAGCTAAAGACTGGCTGCAAACAACACAAAAGAAAGATAACTATCTCAGAAAACTGCAGCAGGCAGAGGCAATAGAAACCTAGCATAGGCAGAGATTTGGTGAGATTTCCCATATTCCTGTTATGAGTCACCTGTACCTCTTGGCTCTGTAGGAAATTTCCTCCTTCCTCTGTAGCCACTGCTTCAGCCTTAATATTTGTGATCACTGCCTCAGTCTTGCATCCTGCATTATGTGCAAGGAAGATGTATGTTGGGAAACAGTACCTCACAGAAACCAGGGATGTATTAATCATATGCTCACTCAGAAGACCCATTAAGAAAATGGCTGTGTCAGTGACAATTCTCACCTAGCCATCAGATACTCTATGAAAATTTCAAGTACCAGATTCCACAAATAAGTGCATTTGTGGAATCTAAAATGGCATATTGATAACTATTATCTGAAATGTACAATTTGCAGCGCAGAATCACAATCAGCCATCAGCAGGTGGAAAGTGAGGATTTCAGGTAGATAGCCAAGATACAGGCCAAGTACCTAGGTATATGATCACCCCCTAGTTACCATGGGATGCTTTTCTCTTTTGAGAATTGTATTCTGGCTCTAGGATATATTGCATCATTTCCTGCCATCCACTTTCAGGTTCATTGTTTTGGCTACAGCACACATTTAGTTGTGAGGGTGAAATGAATCAGCTGCTCTGCAGCAGATCTCAAAGAGTAACACAATGCTTGCTTTCCATTGGTAGAATTGAGTTCCCTCTTGAAGTTGGTTCCTGTGGGGTGGGACATGTACTTCCCCAGAGAATTCTTGAGTAAAAGCAGCAGGAAATAGTATTTAGATGGATTTAGGGGAGAGAAACAGATAGAAAATATAGAATAGTTTGAGAGTGCCTGTGTCCTAATGCATCCAGCATCTTTGTCTCTGCCCTAGGCTATTTAAAAGAATACCAAGGGGGTGGAGCAAAAGACCTCCCTCCAGCACAGACTAGTGCAGATCATCTCAGACACCTGCACTCAGGTCAGTGTTCCAATCATCCTCTCTAAACAGACCTGCTGGGAAAAGCCTAAATTGGCTCCAACAGGTTCCTATTTCAATCACAATTTGAATGCACACACTCCTCCATCAGAGTCAAAAAGAGCTAATAAAGTTGTCTGCAGAGCAGGTTCTCAACAGCCTGTGGTTGTATTCTGGGTCTCAGTTGCTCATGAGCATAACCAAAACCTGATTGGACCTTGGTGCTGACAAGGCAGCTTACCCCTATCATACAAGGGTAGACAGAGCCCATGGAAATTAGCAAAGTTGGAAATTGTTTGATTCCAAGCATTCCAAATCTGAGTCACATGATCCTGTCAAATGTGCAGCAAGCAGATTCCTGCTTCTGCAGCTACTGCTTCTCTTTAAAAATGTGGTCACCCTGTCTCGGTTTAAATTCAGGTCAGGCTATAGTATCTGGCAGAGACTAGGGGAGTACAGCTCTTTGCTTCTTCTTAAGCTACTGCTTCCCTTAAGTATATGGCATCCCTATGTCAGTCTTGAAATGCTACTCTATGGGTAAGGAAGAGAATTATCTTGTGGCTTTAGTAGCTGACAGAGATAAGCAAAATCCAGCTCTTTCCTCTACCCTGAGAGATTTACTGTGGGGATGGCTATGGCCCTGTGGTTTTATTCAGAAACCTTAGAGTCACTGAAAATATGGAGGAGTAACATCGGCAGACACTACTCTATCTGTCACCAAAGGCAATAAAATATGGAAAATAATGTATAGCACAGAAAACTTACTTCTTACCATCCTGTTGCGATTTAAGTTCTCATAGGTTCAACTTTGGATTCTTGGTTTGCATTATCACTGTGTTCTGGCATGCAGAATCTCTTTTGTGTTAATTTTTCCTACTTCTCAGCCCATTCCTATATATGAAACCAAACAGGGCATTTCCTTAGCTTTTTTGGAAGTCAATTATTTATTGATGGCAGACAGGTATTCAGTAGTGCATTGATAATAATAAACACACCAGATTCATTTTTTCTTTGGTATTTCTTTTTGTGTGCTTTGAACCAGTGCAGACCTTGTCTTATGTCTCCACCCTCAGACTCTGAATTCCTATGTCTATTAGTAAAGTTAATACTGGAAAATATTCGTACGTTGGAATTATCGACCACCTTTGAATATGTTTGGAAGCTTTCTGCCATCTTTTCAATACAAACATATGAGGATCACAGTTATAGATTAGGACATGAAACATCAGAAAATGGTACCTTAAAGTGTCTCAGGCTCTTTAGAAAACCCTTTCCTGTATATCATTGTGTTGTTTCCCAACTATTGCCTAAAATAACATCTCTGATGTGGGCCAAGTGAATCATAGATATATGAGTATATCATTGTCATTAGCACTCAGTTTATTTCTATGACTCTGGCTGAAAGAAAGAAATTGTTTTTGCATAAGTCTGTCACCATTCTGGTATCAGGGTCCTATCCATTAAATGCAGTGTGTGGTATTCCTTTCAATTTTTGGTCTTAATCATTATCCACATAATTTCTTAACTCCTTGCTTGATTATATGAACACCTTTGACAAAATTACATTTGAGAGTTACTCACTATTTTGTCTTTTTGTTTATGTAGCTCATGAGAGTGGGAGGTTTTGTTGTTCCTCATTTTAATCCAATGACATGTAGACTAACCTTCAGTCTTATCACATGTAATCAATCCCAATGAAGCTTCTAAATAGCAGCAGATGGTGTTCTCTTCTAGGATGACATAAGATTGTAGGGACTTCAAAAATAGATTTTTTTTCCATTATAATGGAAGGTGAAAGTATATTTTTGAAATGTTCTGTTAAGCTCCAGTTTGGCACTAAAGGCATATTTTTGCCCATGAAGTAAAACAAATAACACATTACTGCCATGACAGTGAGAAAACACAGACACCATTCATAGTATAAGGGTCAATTTTCACAATATCTTTCCACTTATCTTATGATGCTTTTCAATTACTTTATAATAGTTAGATATGTTTATGTGTGTGTATGTATGAGTTTAATGGTTATTTATTTATGACAATACTAAAGTAGCTTTTTTTTTGGTTTTTCGAGACAGGGTTTCTCTGTGTAGCTTTTCGCCTTTCCTGGAGCTCACTTGGTAGCCCAGGCTGGCCTCGAACTCACAGAGATCCGCCTGGCTCTGCCTCCCGAGTGCTGGGATTAAAGGTGTGCACCACCAACGCCTGGCCTCTAAAGTAGCTTTTTAATATTTAACTTTGTAATAGGATTTCTCTAGCTATGCAGTTTCTTTTCCTTGTAAAATACTAATAATACTTTTGTATTTTCTTTTCCCTTTCACATAATAATATTAATACATTTTACCATCCCTTCCCTCCATCCAATTTCTCATATATAATCATTCTTTATAATTTTCAAATCCATGCTCTTTTTTTCATTAATTTTTATTACATGCCTTTTCTACAATTAGGTACACACATTACTAATATATTGTGTTCAATCTGAGGAAGAAACTACACTCATTTTAATAGCTTTAATTTTTAATCCTGCCTGTTTTAAAATTTTTGGTCAAACATATCAGTATCAACAATATACAAGTTAATTTGTTTCTTATTAGTATACCTCTTTTAGGATAAATATAATAAAATCTATTAAAATGGAAGAAATCAACAAAAACAATAGTCATAAAATATGGAAATTATTTTGAACACCGTGCCTTCTTTTCAGTGTTCTTTGATTATAATACTCATATGTACTCAGTACAGGTTTTATGTTGATTGTAAATGTGATTGAGTTTGCAGGGAGATGAGGCAGAGTGAATAGAGAGACAGAGCTTTATTGGGTTGGGGAGTATGGAAAATAATGTGACACAGGAATGCCTATGTCACATATGTCTAGAAATGTTTGATGATATAACTGGCCCAAACATAAAATCATGTACATGTACCTTTGTTGTTTGTTATTCATTAAAATACCTTTTGAGCCTTGGTACAAATAACTGCCATATATTATTGATAAAAGTCCAATATACTCATAGAGGTCACGCCAAAGTCATGAAACTGCAACTTAAATTTGTGCAATGCTACAGAATGCTCACTGCTTTGCAAAGGACCACAGCTTGGTTCATAACACCTATATTTGGTGGTTTACTGTTGTCTGTGATTCCAGCTGCAGGGGATCATACATCCTCCAATGGCATCTGTGTGTACTGACAGACATGTGCACACACATTAAAATAACAATTTTAAAAATTCACATTCAGCATAAGCAAGTGCTTATTCAGGTCAGATACTTTGGGTTATAAGACATTCTGATGTACATGAACATATACAATGGCTTAAGGAATGTGACAGGATGCTTTATTTTCATGGTGACCACATCATGGAGATTCATTCATTTTTATTAATGATAAAGTTTTTATTTTTCTGGTGCTCCTTCTTACCCACAAACTCCGAGTAAGCCTGTGATGGGTAGCTACCTACCAACCACACATTTTCCCAGAGTTTTCTTGAGTTACAGCAGCAGGAAATATTAGATAGAAGGATTTAGATTGTGGAGATAAATAGATAGAAAATACAGGATAGCCTCGAGAGGGCCTGGAAACTATTTCAAATGCCCTGACTCTCTCTGCCCTAGGGTATTTACAGAAACACCAAGGAATGAAGAAAAGACCTCACCAAGCACAGCCAAGTGCAGACCATCTCAGACACCTGATCTCAAATCTGTGGTAAAATCCTCTATGAAGACATGCTGGGTAAAGACACTAGGAACCTGAAAATGGATTGCAACAGGACCCCTTCCTTAATATATAAAAAAATCTCATTTTTATGAGCTCACAGCAATTTCTTTAGCTGTTACACTTCCCAGTATAGGAGTATAGGATGATGAAGATGGCATTTCTTTTTTGGAATGGGTTCCATGTGACTACAGCATTCTCTAGCTGCATTCAGCACTTTCTAAACTAAAAACTCTTAATGCAATTACAAACTTAAAGTATCCCTTTTTTCATCATTACCAGTAACAAGTTAGCATAAATATTGCTATACATAGCTATAATTTTCTCAAACTTACATCTTTATGTCTTAATAGAACCATTTGAATTTTCTTACTAATGGAATATAGGAGAAACTTCTGATGTATTCACGACAAAATTAAATATTTCCTTAATTTCAAATAATCAGGGTGCATTAGTATCAATAGGTAAACATAATTTCTGCAAATATTCATTCAACCTTAATTCACTCATATCTCCTCCTCTCCTTTATAATTTTTAAAGCAAAATCTCAATCCTAGTTCGAAAAACACAAAATGTGTACATTTCCTATGAACCTGTATTGAAAAGCAATATTCTCAATTTAACTATTAAAACCTTGAATAATTTAACAAAACCTCGAAGAGCAGTTTCTTAATGAAAGTCTTTACAATCTCAAATAATATATTAGTATACTTATTTGCATTTCTTACTAACAAAATATGACATTAATCAGCTCAAATAATAAGAAGAGATTTTTTAACTTCTCCCTTTTCTTTATATTTTTTTAAACAAAATCTCAAGCCTAGTTAGACAACCCAAACTTTTCCATTTAAACAGTTCCATTTGTAATGTAAAACCAGTTCCATAAGTAGTTCCATTTTTACATAAACAGTTCTATAAAACAATTCCATTTGTAACATAAACAATTTATGGACGACCAGGATATATTCATACAAAAAAGTGCACCTTGAGCCAATGTAGAAACAATAAATTTCTTCATTTAAACAGTTCCACAAATAATTCCATAAAACAGTCCCTAGGTCATCATCATAAGTGATTTCAAAACTGTCCGATTGCAATGAAATCACTATTGTTCATTTCGTTTCTTAAATCCCAAAATTCAAATAATAAATTCTGGTACTAGGCTTCCAAATATGAAGAAATCCATAACCCAAACCTTTTTGTAGTTTTATCTTTTTTTAAGCTTAAAAAATAAATTCTGGTACTAGATATTCACTTCCAAATATAAAAAGACGTTTTACAAGCAAAACATTTTACTGTTACAATTTTTGATTGTCAAGCTGGAGAACTTCTTAGTTACAGTAATATTTTAACCTACTCTGTTTTTGCTGTAGGCTCAGGTTTTTCTGAGTTGTACTGATTTTCCATGGATCTCAGGTGGAGATGCCTTGATGTGCCCATTCCACTGTCCAACATTATTAGCATCTTAGTGGCTTCTGGCACTTTTTAAACCACTCAGACTGCCTGCTTTGCAGTCTGCTAGGATACTAACTTCTTTATCTCAGGTTTTTTTTCACCATATACATTAAGCATAGACTCACATTTAAAATTTATGTTTTTTAAACTCACATGTAACATATGCTTAAGAATAAACTCACATTCAACATTTAAACATTTTTACAAACTCACATATAACATAATAATATCTACTAATTTATACTACTTACTTAAACTTACATACTTCTTACAAGCTCATTATAGAACTACCTTAGAACTTTACTTCTTAAACTTACATCATGGCCATTTTGTACATGTATTAAAGAAATTCTGTAGATCTATTTTACAAATGTATTCATAACAACTATTAAGCAAATTCTACTGGGCCACCATTAGCATATATCTAAAATAGCAAACACCTAAAGATGTTTTAACACTTAGAAGGGATTTAATACTTTATAAAAAGACAGAATAATTTTTGTACTTCTTACTCCTAATTATCATCACTATCCTTATTAGAAAGATCCTCTTAACTAGACAGGAAGTATAAAAGTAATTTCTTAAGTTCAGAGCTTATCATCATGAAAGTTCTGAAAAACAAGACTTTAATTCTTTAATGGCTATCTTTCAACTGTGGGATTTAGTGACATGTGTGGCTATGCATTTCAGATGTTTTATAACAACTCTAATAAGAGCTATGTCAGTTTACAGCAAACCCAAAAGAAAGAAAAGGGAAGAGAAGGAAAACCTTGTAAGAAATATCCTGTTTCTGAATTGCTTAGCTGGCAACTCAGCAGACAATTTTCCTCCAGGAGAAGTTGTTTGTCTAAGTTGGAGTGGGGTTGCAGACCTGCAGCTTTCAGCAGATTTCCCTGTGTACCAAAACCATTGCTGAAACACTTTAAACTCCTCAGCAGTGCGGAGATCTCCTTATACTCCTACTATTCCCAGACTGCAAGATGGAACCTTAATAAAAGGAGCTTTGTTTAGCTGCTTTTTACACTCATCACTAAGCTCTAATACAATTTTCCATCTTCTTAATTTTTTAAAGCTGTATTTGCCATGAGTTCTTTAACAATGCTGATGTTTCTGATAGGTTTTTATTAGCCCAATATTTTCACCAAAACTGCTACTATTTAAAGGAGTCAAACACATAGATATTTTCTCATGAAACGTATCCTTCATTAACTTACTCTGAAGAAGAGTATTTAGAGGATTTAGTATTTTTACTTCATTAGTTTTAACCCCTGAAATTACTGTTAGCAGATCTGATATTTTTCACTTATTTCTTATACTGAACTTTCAGGTGAAGCAACTCTACTTTTTTAGCACAGCTAGATTTTCTGAAGTTTGATACCCATCTTTAAAGCAGTCATTTCTTTTTTGAATGTCTCTATCTTTATCTCCTTATTAGATTTGCAAAGAATCATGCATTGCAGGTTGTTTGTTCAAAAGGTCAAGAAGTTTTTAAATTTTCCATATGTTTCTTCTAAAACAATGTTCAGTGTATGAATGTTTTCCCTTGCTTTTTAAAAAGGTTTTAAAGTGGCTTATTTGCTCTTATATGTAACATTTTGTCATCCAACTCCCATTAAATTTTGGCACATTTATTAAGGAAAATAAGGTATTTCCCCAAAGAGCCCCCAAACCATGAAGCTCCAATTTCTGTATTCTTACAGGGGACTAACATTCAACAAACTCTGAGATGATTTTGTTTCTACTTATTCTTTTAAAAGCTGTATTTTAAGTTGACAATGAACATCTTTTTGAGTTGAAATGTTTTTCCAGGCAATGTCACCAACTCTGTTGGAAAAACTACCTTTCCCAGAATGCATTTTTTCTTCTATCAGTATACTGTTACTATTTAGCTTAAGGACTTTATTTCCCATAGTTTTTTTGTGTCTGAAAGTCAACTTCTTGTTCTCTTCTCTGAGCTTGCTTTCAAAGTTTTTTTGCCTGGGAGGTTAGAACCAAGCTTTTTATGTTTCAATTATGGGACATCTGGACATTTCTATTCTCTCCTCAGCTGGCTTTAACAGGTTCCTCTGTTAGAATTATGCTGCCACTCCAGCTACACGACTGCACATGTGCAGTTCGGAGTTAAGCAAATGGTCTTTCAACTTACATCATCAGTGTGCCCTGGAAACTATATGCACAGTGTGGTCATGCAATCAGCAATCAGCACATGAGTTGTGTATCTCCATAAGAGCACTGCAAAAGAAACCCCTAAAAGCCCCTGCAAAGAAAGCCCTTAAAAGCCAGATAAGGACCCCACCCTCTCTCTGCTCTACTCTGCTCTCTGTCTCCCCCTACTCCACCCTCTTTGTATCTCTTTCATACCCAGGCCTGATCCTTTTGTCCCTCCTCCCCCTTTTCTAATAAAGCTGTCTGTTACTAAGCAACTGGATTCTGTTGTGACCATGACCTTTCTGCCAGTAACCATGACAACCACCAGCGCAATTTATGATGTATTTCAGGCTCTCCATCAAACACAGGCCTTGGATCTGAACCACATCTGCAATATTAGCATTCCTTTTACCAACTTCACTTGGGGCTTGTGTTTGCCTTAATCAGTGAAAAACAAAAGCATTTACAACAGAGCTTTCCCAAAGCTTCAGAGAGTCTTTCATTCTTAGATCTTTAACTCACTTTGCTTTTTCCTTCCCAGTCACATGAAGAGCTTCAGATAACTCAGGCTGTGACTCTGTTACTCTGCTAGCTGCCTCTGGAGATAGGTTTATTTTTGTGTTTTTTTAACCACTGAATTGCTTCAAACTCTAATAGCTCTTCTCAGTTATTGTACCTTCCAGGGAGGTATCTGTCTCTTCTCCACTTCTTCAGAGAGTCTTTCTCCCTGACAGTTCCCAGTTTGGTCTCATTTTATGCCCTCTGCCCAGAAACAGATTCTAACACTCCAGTGGTGGTTTCCCCTGCTACAGAATGTAGGGGCTTTTTGTCCATTTCTGTGTTCAGTTTTGTGAGATTTGTGTTCATAAATAAATCTTAGTAAGGTAGGATTTTCTTCCCTAAGCTCCCATTAGGACAGATGTTTTGACTCATCAGGCCTCTCCCCTGACACAGTCCTCCAGTGGGTTGCATTTGGTTGTCAATGCACTCACAGACAGAGCTTATGCCAGAGACAGTCACCCCTTAGGGCTATACTCCCTCATCCCATGTGTTGTCAGTCAAAACAAATCTATCACAGATTTGTTTTTGCAGTTGTGGAAATTGCATAGCCCCTTCTATCAACCTGGGTCTTGCAAGAAAGCTGACAACTGTGCTGGTCCCACAGGCTTTGGCCTTGTTTGTTTGTTAGCAGTTTTCCACTGGTTCCTGCACCTTCCTGCCTCAGCTCTATGCTCCAGGAAGTTGTTCACAACTGCAGGAACTCTAGTATCCCCAGAATGCACTCAAACTCAGAGTTACTGGCTAGTTGCTTCTTACTTGTTGGTTCCAAGCAAGGATACAATGCTAACAGAGTTTTGCATTGCTTTGGGGATCTTTGCACTATGGCAATTAGGAACACCCTTTCATGCTATTAGAAGCTCACTCAGAAACCAAAATCTTGATGCCTGATCTATAGGGCAGCTTAAATTCTTGGCTTCTTAGCTTTCCCATGTAAACATTTCCCTTCCCTATTGGGTTTTCTGTGACTCTTCACCCACACTCTCCCAAGGTGCTTTTTACCAGCTTGAAGAGAAAAGTGTAGAAGTTAGACTTTTGGGAACTCAAGTACTGCCTCCCTCAAGGCAGGGAGAACTTTTTAAAACTTAAAGAGGTTTTGCTATTCTAAGAGTTTTGTTGTTTTCCCTTAGAGTGAATCACAGATGATTCCCATACTAATATCTTCAGGTGATTCTAATTTCTGTCCTTTTTAGTAAGTTCTAAAAGGCATTTAAGAAAGAGATGAATTAAATTACAATTTTGCATCTTGTCTACTTTAAATTTCTTGGCTCCTGCAGCAAAAAATAGGTATAGTGTTAAATGTATCAGCAACTCTGATGGAGATTTCAAAGATTACCACAAGATTCCATTTACATTGCTGGGAATGAGATCACTCTCCTTATTGGTTCTGAGCCATGCTTAATTTGTATGCATGCTTGTAGTTTGAGTTTTCTTCAGTCACACCTGGGCCTGCAGCTGCTCTGATCCAAGTAAACAAATGAATTTATATATACTTATATTACATATAAACTGTTTGGCCTTGGCAGACCCCTTGCTATCCAGTTCTTATATCTTAAAATAACCCATTTCTATCAATGTATAAGTTGCCACATGCCTTGTGGCTTTGCAGTACTTTAACACCATGCTTCTTGCCTCTGTCTGGTGATGACTCACTCAGCCTTCCTGTTCCCAGAAATTTCTTCTCTGCTTTTAGCACCTACACTATACTTCCTTTCTGGCTACTGGCCAATCAGCATTTTATTTATCAACCAAAAGAGAGCAACACTTTCACAGCATATGGAGCAATTGATATCCACAGCAATGAAAAGCAAGAAGAGCTAATAAAAAAACTCAGCATTGTGTGTTGTTAGCAGTCAGCTTCTGGGTATATTTGAAGTCTCAGCTGCTTCAGTGTTTAACAAAAGCCTGACTGTATATTGGCCCAGAGCAGGCTGACAGCTCCACAAATCTACATGAGCCAGAGCCCATGGCAATTAGCAAAGTCAGGATAGTCTGATGCTCAGGCTTAAGTTCTGAGTTACATGTTCCTGTCCCCTGTGCAGAAAGTAGAATCTTACTTCTGAAGCTACTGCTTCTCTTTTAAGATATGACATCTATGTATCTGCAAGTAATACAAATCATTTCAGATTTAAAATCTGACAGACACTTGGGAAGTCTTGCCCTTCCTCTGTTATTTATATTTTTGGCACTTTTAACCTTCAAGAGAAACATGAGGTACAACAAAACCTACTATCAGAGTTTATTAAAGAGAGTGATTATGGAAAAATGTACAAGCCTATGGAAACAACCAGTATGGATAGTGGGCAGAAGAATGGGTTACCCCTGATTTTATGGTTCCCACTGAGCATGGGCATATGCATGCTATGCCATGAATGCTCATAGATTACATGGTCAGGCTGCTTGCCAATTGCATGATCACCCTTTGCATATATTACTTATCACATAAGGCCCTGCAATGATTAAGCATCTTGCCTGCCTGCTGGACAGTGCATGTGCGATCATGTAGCTAGGAGAGTGGCTAGGAATTCTGACATTCTAGACTCTGTTCTTTTACAAAATTAGGGATTAGGGGTTACATTAGTTTGGAAATGGGTGCACAATATCTCCTGGAACTATTTCCAACTTAGGTGGTAGGTGTCCCTTAACTTTTGGGGACAAAGAACTGGAGCTTTTAGTTTTTTTTTCCAGGTTCTACTTATAACAAATAAAGCTGCTATGAATATAGTTGAGCTAGTGCCCTTGTGGTATGATTATGCATTCTTTGGTCTATGCCCAACTGTGGTATCAAAGGGTCTTTTGGTAAATTGATGTCCAATTCTCTGAGAAACCAGTATTTAATCATATATCTATGTATGTTATGTATCTTTAACATAGTTGATGATTTCATATATGTGTACTATATTTATATTACTTAAAACTTCATTATGATTCTTCATGCAATACCATGTCTGTTCTACTAGATGTCAAATATATGCCACTTTTTTATTAAAATTATATTGTCCTACACATACAAATGTATACATAACTAACCCATAATCTGTATATAGTTTATCTATTATGTTTAACTAGTTTTAGCTTTAATCTTTTGGAATTGAAAGACCTATCAATATTATTGTCCAATAGACACGCATTTTTTTCTATCTTAGCATTCATTATTTATCTGTAGATTTTCTGCTATGTGCGCCAAGGTTAGCAAGTTCCACATATGTGGTGGCAAGTCTTTAGGGGGAATCTCTTTGCCCTCCATATCCCAAATAAAGTCACAAATACTTCTTATTAATTAGTAACCTTGTCCTTAGCTTATACTTCTTCCCCTGATAATAATTCAACCAATTTACATTACTCTACATTCTGCCACAAGGTGCCTTACCTCTCATTTGTGCTGTACTTCTGACATCTTCCATAATTTGCTGACAAATTCGCTGCTTCAAAAATTCTAAATTTTCATTTCTATGTCTGCCAGGATGTAACACCTATTCACTGCTGCCTATGTAGGATTCATTCAGCCCTTTTTTACACCAATCAAAAATGCTTTGGCAGAGAAAAAGCTTCAATGTTTATAAAAGATTATCCAAAAACATGGGAAGGATTTATGGTGTCATTATACTAATGTTGTTTATTGATTTATTGGTTTATTTTTGGTATTCAATATTTCAAAATTTTGTGTGTTTAAATTTTTATCCATCTTAAAAGACACTATACTCCTTCAGAGCACGTGTCCTATTCCTTAGGATTATAAGATGGGCCCTCCCTTTACATCCTTTAATTTCTGAGTTTAGGAATAATGGAATTTTGTGGATTCAACATGTAGCATTGGACACAACACTGTACAATCTTAGCCTTTGGAAAAGTTGTGGATTTATGTAATACTATTATTAAATGATGCTTCTTTCCTGAGATTTACAGCTAATGTCTGTGGATATAAGGATGAGTATATAGAACACACTTAGAAATTATAAGGCTTCAGGAAGTTGCAGATAAATGTTCTGTGTTTTATTAGATTTGTTATCCAGCCATGTGTAGTAGGCTAGATTACTGAATTGGGCATAGTTTGTCTTCCTATCAAGTACATATGTCTGCATTATTGAAAAAAAATTGAAGTAAAAAATTTGATAAATCTTGGGGAGCCTAGACACTATTATTTTCCCAATTTTGATAAATTATAACATTTGGAAATAGTTGTATAATCATCCATTTAACCTTGATATTTTATAGTCTTGTCTGCTGTGGTTTTGACATTAAAAAAACATGAGAATTATGAGTAGCAGTAACATCTATATTAGTGGCTTAGGGGCCTCTAAGACCTTTAATATGTAAGAAGTAGTTGAAAGGATGTAACATTAGGTTGAAAAATGATAGAACATAATTTTACAGAATTTAGAGATTTTATATATGGGGAATGCTTCAATGCTGACCCTGATCCATATATTTTGGGATTATAAGACAAAAACTGAGACATTGATTGATTGATCCTAATGGTTTAATCCCATAGTCAGACAAATGATGTTGAACCTTGGGGGAATGCAAAGGATAGATCAGAGATAGGATGGAAGTAGAACAGTTGATTACATAAACAGAAAATCTGTGTCATCTCTGACATTCCATTATTTTACTTTTTGCTTCTAGGTATATAATATGCACAGCCTTGGAGAAGGCTCTGTTAGCAACCTGGTTTCTTGGAAGTAAGAACAACTGGAATCTCTTTCTAGAATACACACAATAAAAAGCATACATACTAGCAGTAGCATCTGTACCAGGACATGCCACCTAGATAGTAACAGTAACTTCTCTGGATTTTACTGGCCAACTTGCATACCATGATTGAAAACTATACCTGTGTGAAACAGTATGTCAATCAGCCATTGATAATACATCTCGGCATGTAACTATTATTTTAATTGGTATTGAAGCACACTTGTACAATCAAATTCACATTAGCTGAATTTTCATGCATAATTATTTCACTCCATAATGCAGCAAATATTCTGCAATTTTTTGAGGAAAAATCATGAAGCCAAATATTATCAAAGTGGCTTATATTATTCAATGAATTGATGAAAGATGAAACAGAGTTTTTCAACTGAGAAGATAGGATAGTCATGTGGTAGTCAATGGCACCATACCACACACACACACATATATGCTTTAACTGGATTCAGGATATCACTAAAATGAGTGTAAGTATATAAAATATGTATGGAGTTGATCATAGTGGAATTACAGTGAAGGGAATTTAGTGACTTGTTTTAAAATTTCAATATTGATTAGTTAATACTGCAAAAATATTCTTTGAGTATGAATAGTCACTGTGAAACCAAAATAAATGCCAAATGCATGCTGGCCTCCATGGAACCACACATAAAGCCAAACAGAAAAACATGAAATTTTTAAGACTTTAATCGATTTTGAATAATCCTTTCTAAAACAAATATCTCAGATTATTAATCATCATTACACTGTGAGATTTGGTATGCCAAATGAGTATATTAAGAACAAGGCTTGAAAGTCAATATAAGCATCTTACTTTAAGAACTCATATATATATATATATATATATATATATATATATATATATATATATAATCAAGTATTTAATTGTTGTCCTTAGGAAAACTTAGTTGGCAAATCAGAAAAAATCTACATTCAGCTTTAGTTGGTTGCCCAGAATCACATTTATTCAACTTAAGTCTGTATAGAATTCACATATCCTCTTTTGACCACTACACCTACAGAGAATACAATATGATGATTACAGCTGTTGACAGTTTGATTATGATAATTCAGGTCTAATAGCAAACGTGGTAAGGGAATGGTAAACTACAACCCTAGATTTCTCCTTTTCTTTCTCCATGTCTTTTTAGAAAGAAAAGGCTATTTTCCTCCATGGATTGATGTAGATTGTATAAAATTTCCTCAAAGAATGGGCAAAATGGAAGCTCTGATACAAAAATAAGAAAATTTACTGTACAAATGGCCCAATATTCTTGAAGCTGTTTCCCTTATTGAGAATCATTAAATAATACAGATTCACATATAGGCCCAGGAAACTTACTTATAATCACAGACTAGAGTAAACAAGATTGTACATATCACCTTCTATTTTCTAGAATACAGAAACTGAATGTTAATGTCTTTTATGCGATGTGATGAGTGATCTAAAGTAAATCTGCAATGGTTTTCAGTTTAGCCATTGTAGAATTTTGCTATTTCTCTTATCATCGTCTCCTTGAGGTTGTATGTTGACTGACACTCACTTGATCTTCCGAATTGTATAATATCACAAAGGAAAAAATAATATCTGTTTCATCATATCCTATTCCTAATTCAATGTCCAATAAACAAGTTTTATCTTGTAATATTTGTAGTGAATATAAGGAGGGCATATATTCTAGGTTGTGACCTAGAATTTTTACAGAATCTACTGTAAAATTTCATTGAAAAATGAGATGCTGAGCTCAGTTTTATTGAGGAACCAATACCTTGAATATATGCATCAAACTGGCATGTGCTGTTTCAACTCCAATTTAAGCTACATCTAAATTTTGATTTTATATCCTCATACTTTATATCAAACATGTGTATACTAAAATTTCTTTTGATGTCTTCTTCTCTGGTTTATGATGCCTACCCTACATTTCTGTGACATGAAATAGATACAGCAACACAAATTCCAAGAGTAAAGACACTATGACTATAATTATTTCCATGAGATAAAGAAAATCTGGTAAAGAGAAACATTCTCGCACCTTTTCTCTGTCTACCACTTGCAATTACTCAAAAGCAAACTCACAGTTAAATACATCAAGTTGTATGCAAAGAGTGTCTTTTGCTTTGTGCATGTTTTACATAGAAGCTAATGAAGACACATAGATTAACACAGGTAATTTCATTATATTTTATTTCATTTCATATGTGTGAACTGTATATCCATTATTTTGAAACCAATTTATTTTTTAGTCTGAGATGGAATATACAGGAGTTTCCTCAATGCTGATCTTGTTTCATTATGTGTAGGGGGATGATAGAGGAACAGCCCAGATACTTGTTCATTTACCAATATTTACATCCTATGTTCAGAAGGTTAAAACTGAGGAACACAGAGAATTGCATCATAATTATGGAGAATGAAGTACACATTGATCTTTAGAGTGAGAAGCAGAGTAGTCTTTGAGTTGCATTCATTATGTTATTTTTAGCTTTATGGTTAACATGTGAACAGCCTGGTAGAAGTGTTGGTCAGCAACATGCTCTTTGGAAATTTGTAAGCCTGGGATTTATTTTTAGAATACATATGTTCAAATCCAGACATTCTGGTATAAATCTACAGTCTGAATTTTATGTAAGACTTGTGCTAATAGAATGTTATCTGGCTTTTCTTGTTCAGTTAGGCTAGACTGGTAAATTTCACTCCAAGAAGAAAAACTATCTGAAATCAGAGAGTTGTCATATCATTCTGCATCAAACCAGTATTTGATGGATGTTTAAGCCAAGTTGCACTCACATATTTCCAACAAATGGAATTAAATGCATAATTCTTGTCCTTGTCCAGCTGTCGAAAATCCAGTAAACTGAGTGGCAGGACTCAGGAAGTTCAACCTTTATTAGGTTAGCTATTAGTATTTACTTAGATAACAGAGGATGATAGTTAGGTTTTATTTCAGGGAAACTTGCCATGCAAGGTTACTCATGTTCCAGTAGATGGCTCCATATTGATGCACACCTGGCTGCCACAAATAAACTCAGTTGTTATTAAAGATAGAAAAAGAATGAATGCTTCAGATGGAATAGTGATATTTGTGATAAAGTAAAATTCTAATACAGGGAATATGCTGGGTTTTTCTAAAGAAAATCTTCATATGTTAATTTTAACAAAAATATTGAATATAATTGAAGCTATAAAAAATAAAGAACATTTGCATACAGACAAATGATCAATCAAATATAAAGACTTACCTAAAAAACACTGAATTGTTGAGGATATAAATATATTTTAAGCTTTTCTTTTCTTAGTTATCCAGTCATTTTACATACCACTTTCAGCCTCCCAACCTATCCTACACTCCCTGACACTCTTCCCCATTTCTGCTCTCTACCTCCAAATACCCTCCTTTTTTGTCTCCTTCCAGGAAATGTTAGGTCTCCTATATGTATTAATAAAACAAAGTATAACAGTAGCAATAAGCCTAAGCACCTCCCAATAAACTAAGGGTGGGCAAGGCAACCAAGTATGAGGTGTAGGTCCCCAAAAGCAGCAAAAGAGTCAAAGAAGTGCCCTGTTCCTCCTGTTAGAGGGCTTAAAGGGTACAAAGATACACAACTCTAACATATATGCAGGTTCCCTAGATATCAGTACAGTTTCACAGAGCCCCTATGATTTTGTGAGCCTTTCAGTTTTCCTTTCTCCTCCTCCTATGCACTGTTCCCTCACTCAACCTAATGTTTGGCTGTGGGATTACTTCTGCCTCCATCAGTTGCTGGATAAAGCCTCTCTGATGACAATTTGGCCAGGGAACAATCAGGTCACAGGAGATAGTCAATTAAGGCAATTTATCCACTATTGCTAGGAGCCTAAGCTGGAGTCCCCTATGAAAGTTGCTCCTGACACTGATATGCTCAATTAAGCACCCTCCCCACAGTAATCTCACACTCTGTGCCCCACCCAACCTGATTGATGTGTTCCCATCTCTAACTGTCCTCAGTTCTTTCATGAAACCCCTTCTATTTCCCCTTCTGCAATGAGATCTGATGTCCACCCAGGAAATCTCCTTGTTACCTAGTCTCTCTGGATTTGTGGTTGTAGCATAGTCACCCTTTATTTTACAGCTACTATCCACTTATAGTGAGTACATACCATGTTTGTCTTTATTGGTCTAGATGACCTCAATCAGGATGATTTTTTTCTAGTTCTATGCATATTCCTTTAAATTTCATGTCCTTGTTTTTAACAGCTGTGTGATGCTCTATTGACTACATGTACAATGTTTTCATTATCCATTCTTCAGTAGAGGTGCATCTTAATTGTTTCCAGATTCTAGCTATTATAAATAAAGCTGCTGTGAACATAAATGACCAATATCCTTGTAGTATCAGATTCCACAAATAGGTGCTTTGGGGGAATCTGAAATGGCATATCGGAAATTGTTATGTGAACGTTACTTTTGGCAGCCCAGACTCACAATCAGACATCAGTACGGGGAAAGTGAGGCTTTCAGGTAGATAGCCAGAATAAAGGGCCAAATACCTGAGTATATGATCACAATCTAGTTACCACGGAATGCTTTCTCTTTGGAAAATTGCATTCTGGGCCTAGGATACATTACATCATTTCCTGCCATCCACTTTCAGTTTCATTTTTTTTTTCATTTGTAGCACACATTTAGTTGGGAGGGTAAAATGAATCATCAGCTCTGATGGAGATCTCAAAGAGTTACCCAGGATTTGCTTTCCTTTGATGAAATTGAGGTAACTCTCCATATTCATTCATATAGGGTGGCCTTGCACTATACTCCAATTATCCCTGAGAATTCTCGAGTAGAAACAACACGAAATATTATTTAGAAGGATTTATGGGAGAGAAACAGATAGAAAATTCAGGATAGCTTTGAGAGTGCCTGTATCCTAATTCATCCACCATCTACCGTCTCTGCCTTAGGGTATTTAAAGGAATGCAAAGGGTGAAGTAAAGACCTCCCCCCAGCACAGCTCACAGCACAGCTCACTGCCCTCAGGCCCACGGTTCAATCATTCTCTCTAAGCAGACCTGCTGGTTAAAGCCTAAATGGGCTCCAACAGGTTCCTATTCCAAAACCAATTTGAATGCACACCCTCTTCCACCAGAGGCAAGGAGACCTAATAAAGTTATCAGCTGTGCAGGTAATCACCAGTCAGCCTGTGGCTGTTTTCTGGGTCTCAGTTGCTCATGTGCATAACCGTAATTCTTTTGTGCATTGGCTCAGACAAGGAAGATTTGTCCTGACATACATGGGAAGACAAAGCCCATGGAAATTAGCAAAGTCAAAGATTGTTTCATTCCCAGAATTACAGCTTTAAGTCACCTGATCCTGTCAAATGTGCAGATTCCTTCTTCTATAACTACTCTTTCTCATTAAAGATGTGGCTCCCCAGTCTCAGTTTGAGTTCATTTCAGGCTTTAATGTCTGTCTAGACTAGGTGAGTCATACTCTTTCCTTTTTTGAACCTACTACTTCCCTTAAGGATATGGCATCCATATTAGTCTTGAAGTGCTGCCGTGTGTGAAAGGAACATAATTTTCTTGAGGATTTAGTATCTTGCAGAGACTAGCAGAATCCCGCTCTTTCCTCTGCCCTGGGAGATTTATTGTGGAAATGGCTTTGGTATTGTAGTTTTATTCAGAAACATTAGAGTCACTGAAACTATGGAAGAGTAACATTTGCAGACAATATTCTATCTGTCACCAAGGGCAATAAAGTATGGAAAATAAAGTATAGCATGGGAAACTTACTTGTTAACATCCTGTTGCCATTTAGGTACCCACAGGCTCAACTTTTCATTCTTGGTTTGCATTATCACTGAGTTCTGGCATACAGATTCTCTTGTATGTGATTTGTTTCCTTCTTCTTAGCCCAATGCTATATATGACATCAAACAGGGCATAAGCTTTTTTGGGAATCAATTATTTATTGATGATGGTAGAATGATATTCAATACTTCCCTTGAAAATAATAACCACACTAGATTCCCTTTTTCTTGGGCATTTTTTGTATGCTTTGAACCCGCGCAGATCTTATCTTGTGTCTCCACACTCAGACTCAGAATTCCTAGATCTGATAGTGAAGTTAATACTTGAAAGTGTTGATACATCGGAATCATCAACCAACTCTGAATCTGTTGGAATCTTTCTGCCATCTTTCAACACAAATGTATGGGATTCTTGGTGAAAATAAAGACATCAAACATCAGATCATGGTACCTTAAAGCCTCTCAGGCTCTTTAGAAAACTCTTCCCTGCACATCATTTTGTTGTTTTCAAATTATTGCCTGAAGTAACTTCTCTGATGATGGCTAAGTCATACACAGATATGTTATTGTATCCCTGTCATTAGGACTCAGGTTTATTTCTATATGACTCTAGCCAAAGGATAGAAATTGTTTTTGTGTAAGTCTGTCACCATTCTGGTCTTAGGATCCTGGCCATTAAATGCAGCGTGGGGTATTCCTTCAAGTTTATGGTCTTAATCATATCCCTCATAATTACTTGATTCCTCCCCCGATTACATGGCCACTATAACAAAATTATATTTGGGAGTTGCTCACTATTTTCTCTTTTAGGGGATGTAGCTCATGAGAGGGGGAAATTTTTATTCCTTCTCATTTTAATCTACTAACATGCAGATTAACCTTCAGTCCTATCACATGTAGTCAATCCCAGTTAAGCTTCTAAATAGCAGCAGATTATGTTCTCTTCTAGGATGACATAAGATTGTAGGGGCTTCAAAATAGGGTATTTTTCATAATATAGGGAGGTGTAAATATGTTTTAAACGGTCTTTTAAGATCCAGTTTGGCCCTAAAGGCATAACTTTGGCCATGAAGTAAGACATGTAACACATTACTGCCACATTAGTAAGAAAAAACTGGCACCCTTCATAGTATAAGGGATTCAGTTTTCAAAATATATCTCCCCATATTTTATGATGCATTTCAATTACTTTATAATATTTATATAAGTTTATATATGTGTATATGTATGAGTTTAACTCTTATGACAATACTAAAGTAAATTTATATTACTGAACTTTGTAATAGGATTTCTTTAGCTATGCAGTTTATATTTCTTTGTAAAATACAAGTAATACTTTTGTATTTTCCTTTCTTTTTCATATAATATTAATACATTTTACCCATCCCTTCCCTTCTTACAATTTCTCATATATAATTGTTCTTTCTTATTTTCAAATACATTTTTCTTGTATCAGTATACTCTTGCTAATTAGCTCAAGGACTTTATTTCTCATAGTTCTTTTTGAGTCTGAAAGTCAACTTCTTGTTCTCTTCTCTGAGCTTGCTTTCAAAGTTTTTTGCCTGGGAGGTTAGAACCAAGCTTTTTATGTTTCAATTTTCTGGACATTTCTATTATCTCCTCAGCTGGCTTTAACAGGTGCCTCTTTTAGAATTCTGCCCCCGCTACAGCTACTTGACTGCACATGCGCAGTTGGGAGTTAAGCAAATGGTCTGGCACTTATGTCACCAGTGTGCACTAGAAACTATGTGCGCAGTGTGGACATGCAATCAGCACATGAGTGGTGTAGCTCCATAAGCCCGCTGCAAAGGAAGCCCTTAAAAACCAGACGAATACCCGACCCTCTCTCTGCTCTGCTCTGCTCTCTGTCTCCTCCTACTCCACCCTCTTTGTAGCTCTTTCATCCCCAGACCTGATCCTTTTGTCCCTCCTCCCTTTCCTTCTAATAAAGCTGTCTGTTACTAAGCAACTGGGTTCTGTTGTGACCATGACCTTTCTGCCAGTAACCATGACAACCACCAGCACAATTTATGAGGCATTTCAGCCTCTCCTTCATCAGACACAGGCCTTGGATCTGAACCATATCAGCAATATTAGCATGACTGAGATGGGCATTCCTTTTACCAACTTCTCTTGGGGCTTGTGTTTGTCTTAGTCAGTCAGTGAAAAACAAAAGCATTTATAAAAGAACCTTCCCTCAGCTTCAGAGACTCTTTCACTCATAGACCTTTAACTCATTTTGCTTTTTCCTTCTCTGACACAAGCAGATCTTCAGATAACTCAGGCTGTGACTCTGTTCCTCTGCTAGGTGCCTTTGGAGATAGCTTTTTTTTTTTAACCACTGAATCTGCCTCAAACTCTAACAGCTCTCCTCAGTTATCGCACCTTCCAGGGAGGTATCTGTCCCTTCTCCACTTCTTCAGAGAGTCTTTCTCCCTAACAGTTACCAATTTGGTCTCAATTTATCCCCTCGGCCCCGAAACAGATTCTAACAATCCAGTTGTGGTTTCCCCTGCTGCAGAATATAGGGGCTTTTGTCTGTTTCTATTTTCAGGTTCAGTGAGGTGTGTTCATAAATAAAGCTTAGTAAGGTAGGATTTTCTTCCCTAAGCTCCCATTAGGACAGATGTTTTGCCTAATCAGGCCTTTCCCCTGACACAGTCCTCCAGTGGGTTGCATTTATTTGTCTATGCATTCACAGACAGAGCTTATGCCAGAGACAGTCACCTCTTAGGGCTATACTCCTTCATCTCATTGGTTGTCAGTCAAAACAAATCTATCACAGATTTGTTTTTGCAGTTGTGGAAACAGCATAGCCCCATCTATCAACCTGGGCCTTACAGGAAAGCTGACAACTGTGCTGTTCCCACAGGCTTTGGCTTTGTTTGTTAGCAGTTTTCCACTGGTTCCTGCACCTTCCTGCCTCAGCTCTATGCTCCAGGAAGTTGTTCACAACTGCATGAACTCTAGTATCCCCTGAATGCACTCAAACTCAGAGGTATTGGCTAGTTGCTTCTTAGTTGTTGGTTAAAAGCAAGGATACAATGCTAACAGAGTTTTACATTGCTTTGGGAGTCTTTGCCCTATGGCAATTAGGAGCACCCATTCATGCTATTAGAAGCTCACTCAGAAAACAAACCCTTGATGCCTGATCTATGCTGCAGCTTAAATGCTTGGCTTCTTAGCTTTTCCCATGTAAACATTTCCCTTCCCTATTGGGTTTTCTGTGATTCTTCACCCACACTCTCCCAAGAGCCCTTTTACCAGCTTGAAGGGAGAGTGTAAAAGTTAGGCTTTTGGGAACTCAAGTACTGCCTCCCTCAAGGCAGGGAGGACTTTTTAAAACTTAAAGAGGTTTTGCTATTCTAAGAGGTTTGTTGTTTTCCCTTAGAGGAATCACAGATGATTCCCATACTAATATCTTCAGGTGATTCTAATTTCTGTCCTTTTTAGTAAGTTCTAAAAGGCTTTTAAGAAAGAGATTAATTAAACTACAATTTTGCATCTTGTCTACTTTAAATTTCTTGGCTTCTGTAGCAAAAAAATTAGGGGTAGTGGGAATTGTATCAGCAACTCTGATGGAGATTTCAAAAATTACCACAGGATTCCATTCACATTGCTGGGAATGAGATCACTCTCCTTATTGGTTCTTATCCATGCTTAATTTGAATGAATACTTGTAGTTGGACTTTTCTTCAGTCACACCTGGGCCCACAGCTGCTCTGATACAAGTAAACAGATGAACACTTATATTACATATAAACTGTTTGGCCTTGGCAGACTCCTTGCCATCCAGTTTTTATATCTTAAAATAACCCATTTCTATCAATGTATAAGTTACCATATGCTTTGTGGCTCCAGTACTTTAACATCATGCTTTCCTGTCTCTGTCTGGTGATGACTCATTCAGCCTTCCTGTTCCCAGAAATTTCTTCTCTGCTTTTTCCACCTTACTATATTTCCTTTCTGGCTACTGGCCAATCAGCATTTTATTTATCAATCAAAAGAGAGCAACACTTTCACAGCATATGGAGCGATTGATATACATAGCACATACTCTCCTACAATCAAAAGCAAGAAGAGCTAATTAAAATCTCAGCATTGTGTGTTGTTAACAGTCAGCTTCTGGCTATATTCGAAGTCTCAGGTGCTTCAATATTGAACCAAAGCCTGACTGTATATTGGCCCAGAGCAGGCTGACAGAGCTCATGGCAATTAGCAAAGTCAGGATTGTCTGATCCTCAGGCTTAATTTCTGAGTTACATGTTCCTGTCACCTGTGGAGAAATCAGAATCTTACTTCTGAAGCTACTGCTTCTCATTTAAGATATGTCATCCCTGTGTCTGTCCTGATGTGCTATGTATCTGCAAGTAAGACAAATCATTTCAGACTTTAGAATCTGACAGACACTTGGGCAGTCTTGCTCCTTCCTCTGTTATTTATTTTTTAGAACTACTTAACCTTCAAGAGAAACATGAGGTACAACAAAACCCACTATCAGAGTTTATTAAAGATAGGGAATATGGAAAAAATGTAAAAGCCTATGGAAACAACCAGTATGGAAAGGGGGCAGAAGAATAGTTTAAACCTGATTTTATGGTTCCCACTGAGCATGGGCATATGGGTCTATGCAGCTATGCCATGAATGCTCATAGATTACATGGTCAGGCTGCTTGCAAATTACATGATCACCCTGTGCATATATTACTTACCACATAAGGCCCTGTAATGATTAAGCATCTTGCCTGGCTGCTGGACAGTACTTGTGCGATCATGTAGCTAGGACAGTGGCTAGGGTTTCTAACGTTCTAGACTCTTCCTGCTTATACAAAATTAGCGACTAGGGGTTATGATAGAATCGAAGTGGGGGCACAGTGTCTCCTGGAACTAATTCCAACTTAGGTCATAGGTATCCCTTAACTTTTGGGGGTAAAGAATTGGAACTTTTAGTTTGTTTCCAGGTTCTACCTATAACAAACTGCTATGAATATAGTTGAGCTAGTGTTCTTGTGGTAAGATTGAGCGTTCTTTGGTCTATGCCCAACTGTGGTATTGAAGGGTCTTTTGGTAGACTGATGTCCAATTCTCTGAGAAACCGGTATTTAATCATGTATCTATGCATGTTATGCATCTTTAATATAGTTGATGATGTCATATATGTGTACTATATTTATATTATTTAAAACTTCTTTTTGCTTCTTCCTGCAATATTAGGTCTGTTCTACTAGATGACAAAACAAATATCACTTTTTATTAAATTTATATTGTCATACACATACAAATGTATACATAACTAACCCACACTCTGTATATAGTTTAGCTATTATGTGTAAGTAGTTTTAGCTTTAATCTTTTGGAATTGAAAGGCCTATCAATGTTATTGTCCAATAGACATGTATTTTTTCTACCTTAGCATTCATCATTTGTCTGTAGTTTTTCTGCTATGTGCGGCAAGGTTAGCAAGTTCCACATATGTGGTGGCAAGCCTTTAGGGGGACTCTCTCTGCCCTACATGTCCAAAATAAAGTCACAAATACTAATTATTATTTAGAAACCTTGTCCTTAGCTTATAATTCTTCCCCTGATAATAATTCAATTAATTTACATTACTCTACATTCTGCCACAAGGTGCCTTACCTCTCCTTCATGCTGTACTCTGACATCTACCATAACTTGCTGACAAATTCCCAGCTTTACAAATTCTTAATCTTCTATGTCTGCCAGGATGTAACTCCTATCCACTGCTGCCTATGTGGGATTAATTCAGCACTTTTTTTTTACACAAATCAAAAGAAGCTTTGACAGAGAAAAAGCTACACTTTATAAAAGATTATCCAAAAACATGGGAAGGACTTATGGTGTCATTGTACTAATGTTGTTTATTGATTTATTGATTTATTTTTGGTATTCATTATTTCAAAATTTTGTGCATTAAATTCTTATCCATCTTAAAAGACAGTACACTCCTTTAGAGCAGGTGTCCTATTCCTTAGGATTATAAGTATCCTATTCCTTAGGATTATAAACTGGGCCTTCTCTTTACATCCTTTAATTTCTGAGATTAGGAATAATGGAATTTTGTGGATTCAACATGTAGCATTGGACACAACACTGTAAAATCTTAGCTTTTTGGGAAGTTGTGGATTTATGTAATACTATTATTAAATGATGATTTTTTTCTGAGATTTACAGCTGATGTCTGAGGATATAAGAATGAATATATAGAAAACACTGAGAAATTACAATGCTTCTGAGAAGTTGCAGATAAATGTTCTGTGTTTTTATAGACTTAATATCCAGCCATGTGTAGTAGGCTAGGTTACTGAATTGGGCATGGTTTGTCTTCCTGTCAAGAATATATGTCTGCATTTCTGAAAACAATTTGAAGTAAAAATTTGATAAATCTTGGGGAGCCTAGACACTATTGTTTTCTCAAGGACCCAATTTTGGTAAATTACAACATTTGGAGGTGTTTGTCTAATCATCCATTTCACCTTGATGTTTTATAGTCTTTTCTGCTGTGGTTTGGACATTAAAAAAACAAGAGAATTATGAGTAGCAGTAACATCTGTATTAGTGGCTTAGGGGCCACTAAGACCTTTACAATGTAAGAAGTTGTTAAAAGGATGTAACTTTAGGTTGAAAAATGATAGAACATAATTTTACAGAATTTAGAGATTTTATATATGGGGAATGACTCAGTGTTGACCCTGGTCCATACATTTTGGGATTATAAAAGAAAAACTGAGACATTGATTCATCCCAATGTTTTAATCCAGTAGTCAGATAAATGATGTTGAACCTTGGGGGAATGCAAAGGATAGATCAGAGATAGGATGGAAGTAGAACAGTTGATTACATAAACAGAAAATCTGTGTCATCTCTGACATTCCATTATTTTATTTTTTGCTTCTAGGTATATAATACGCACAGCCTTGGAGAAGGCTCTGTTAGCAGCCTAGTTGCTTGGAAGTAAGAACAACTGGAATCTCTTTCTAGAATACACATAGTAAAAAGCATGTATACTAGTAGTAGCATCTGTACCAGGACATGCCACCTAGATAGTAACAGTAACTTCTCTGGATTTTACTGGCCAACTTGCATACCATGTTTGAAAACTCTATACCTGTGTGAAACAGTATGTCAATCAGCCATTGATAAAACATCTCTGCATGTAACTAGTATTTGATTGGTATTGAAGCACACTTGTACAATCAAATTCACATTAGCTGAATTTTCATATATAATTATTTCACTCTATAATGCAGCAAACATACTACTATATCTTGAGGAAAAATCATGAAGCCAAATATTATCAGAGTGGCTTATATTATTCAATGAATTGATGAAAGATGAAACAGTTTTTCAACTGAGAAGATAGTCATTTGGTAATCAATGGCACCATACCACACACACACAATACATATATGCTTTAATTGGATTCAGGATGTCACTAAAATGAGTGTTATTATATAAAATAAGTATGGAGGGATGATAATGATGATCATAGTGGAATTACAGTGAAGGGAATTCAGTGACTTGTTGTGGGATGTTCTGTATAGCAAATGTGTTGCTTGAATTGGTCAATAAATAAAATACTGATTTGCTAGTGGCTAGGCAGGCAGTATAGGTGGGACTAACAAAGAGGAGAAAGAAAGAACAGGAATCCAGAAGGAGTCACGGCCAGCCGCTGTCAGGACAAGCAGAATGTGAAGATGACAGTAAGCCATGAGCAACGTGGCAAGGTATAGATTTATAGAAATGGATTAATTTAAGCTATAAAAACAGTTAGCAAGAAGCCTGCCACGGCCATACAGTTTGTAAGCAATATAAGTCTCTGTGTTTACTTGGTTGGGTCTGAGCGGTTGTGGGAGGGGCAGGTGACAAAGATTTGTCCTGACTGTGGGCAAGCTAGGAAAACCCTAGCTACAGTGACTTGTTTCAAAATTTCAATATTTTAGTTAAGACTGCACAAAATATTCTTTGAGTATGAACAGTCACCTTGAAACCAAAATAAATGCCAAATGCATGCTGGCCTCCGTGGAACCACACATAAAGCCATACAGAAAACCATGAAAATTTTAAGACTTTAATCGATTTTGAATAATCCTTTTCAAAACAAATACCTCAGATCACTAATCATCATGACACTGTGAGATGTGGTATGCCAAATGAATATATTAAGAATAAGGCTTGATACCCCCACAAAAGACTGCTGGCAATGGTCGAGCGACAGCCGGGACTGACCTACTCTGGTGATGCGATGGCCAAACACCCTAATAGTTGGGCCAGAAACCCCATCCAAGGACTGAGGAATCTGGATGCAGACATCCACGGCTAGGCCCCTGATGGAGTGCTGGGAGTCTAATTAGTGAGAAAGAGGAGGGTCTATATGAGCGAGAATTGTTGAAACCAAGGTTGGATAAAGCACAGGGACAAATAACCAAATGAATGAAAACACATGAACTATGAACCAGGGGCTGAGGGGCCCCCAACTGGATCAGGCCCTCTGAATAGGTGAGACAGTCGATTGGCTTGATCTGTTTGGGAGGCATGTAGGCAGTGGTACCAGGTCCTGGGCTCGTTGCATGAGTTAGATGTTTGAAACCTGGAACTTATGCAGGGATGCTTGGCTCAATCTGGGAGGAGGGGACTGAACCTGCCTGGACTGAGTCTATCAGGTTGATCCCAGTCCTCAGGGGAGACCTTGATCTGGAGGAGGTGGGAATGGGGAGTGTGCTGGGGAAGGGGAGGGGGGCAGGAAGGGAGAGAACAAGGGAATCTGTGGCTATTATGTAGAACTGAATAGTATTGTAAAATAAAAAAAAAAGGAAAAAAAAAGAATAAGGCTTGAAAGCCAATATAAGCATCTTATATCAGGAACTCATACACACACACACACACACATACACACACACACACACACACACACACACACACACACATATATATATATATATATATATATATATATATATCTCAAGTATTTAATTGTTGTCCTTGGAGAAACTTAGTTGGCAAATCAGAAAAAAATCTACATTAAGCTTTAGTTGGCAACCCAGAATCACATTTATTCAAATTAAGTCTGATAGGGAGGCTTTCGTATAGACAGTCACACTGTATGGACAATCAGCTAGATATATGATCACCTCCCAGGTATTACAGGGCTGGTTCTCTCTTTTGATAATTTCAACCAAGTCTCTGGTTAAATTATGTATTTATCTTAGTCCACTTTCAAATTTGTTGCTTTTACTCTATCTCAATTTGGGTGGGAGGGAGAAATATATCAGGAGTTCTCATGGAAATCTACAAGATTACCACTGTATTTGCTTTCCATTGCTGGAACTGAGATCAATCCTCTTATAGGTTCATATTCCAATCTCAGTATGAATGTAAATACTTCTTCAATCAAAACAAAGAGAGCAAATAAATTTGTCAGCCGTGCAGCTTCTTAGTTGTCAGGTTCTGGTTGTACTCCAGGCTCAGATGATCCTGGGTATAAAGTCCAACTCTGCATGGACAAAGACAAGGCAGAAATCTCCTGACAACTCCAGGAGATGGAGGCCTTGGAATTTAGAAACACTAGGGAGTGTTTGAGTCCTGATATGATAGGTCTTAGATCACTGCACCTGTCACCTGTGCAGGAAGTACGATCCTGTTTCTGAAGCTTCTGCTTCCCTTAAGGATGTGACATCCCCATCTCAGTTTTCAAATAATATAATCATCAGCAAGATAGATAATTCACTTTAGGCTTCAGTATCTGATGGAGACAAAGGTATTCCTGTGCTTTCCCCTTCCCTGTGAGATCCAGAATGGGAATTATCAAGGTGTTGTCCATTTCAACCATGAAACCTCAGAGTCTCTGAAAATATGCAGCAGTACTACTGGCAGACATAACCCTACCTGTCACCCAAAACTGTCTGTGAACAGTAAAGAATAGCAAAGGAGGATTACTTCTTCTCATCCTGTTGTTTTTAATGTCACTCATGTTCAAGTTTCCAACCTTGGTTACCATTGTCACTGTATTTTATAATATATAGACACCCTTGAACATTGCTTTTTGTTCTTTTATATCCATTCATGTCTATGTCATGTCAGGTATTAGTTTTGTTGAAAAATAGTAATCTTTGTTTTTATAATAGTGGTATTGCATATTTCCCTTGAGAGTAAATAAAATAAAAGATTAGTTTGTCTTTGGTCTGGTGTTTTTGTATATTTTATACCTGTGCAGACATTGTGTCTGCTACTGCAGACAGAATTTCTGTCTGATAGTAAATTTGAGTGTGGAAGTCATTGTTACAATGGATTCATCCACCACATCTTTTTCTTTGATAAACTTGCTGCCTTCTAGTATATATATATATATATATATATATATATATATATATATATATATATGATTATTAATGCAAAGGGTTGTATGAAAACAACTAGTATCAGGACATAGACCCCAAAAAATTTCAAACTCTATAGAAATAGCTCATCTTCTCATAATTGTGTTATTTCACATATAGTGCCAAAACATCTTTTATGAAGGTCAAGTAAAACATAGATTTATTACCTTTGAGTATATAAAATATCCTTATTACTCATTTTATTTCTATATTACTCTAGCTGAATGAGTGAAATAGTTTAATCATAGATCAGTTATCACTCCAGTCTCAGGTTATTATCCACTTCAGGAGTGTGAATTATGACTTCCATTTCATGGTCCTAATTATAAACCTCATAATTTATGACTTTAGACCATCTTTGCTTTCTTTGACTGATGAATCTATTTCTTCTACCATATCTTCAATGCCAGGGATCCTCTCTTCCATCTCTTGCATTCTGTTGGTTATACTTGCATCTGAAGTTCCAGATCATTTACTCAGATTTTCTATTTCCATCATTCCCTGTGTTTGTGTCTTTTTCATTTTTTTCTATTTCCCTTTTCAGGTCTTGGACTGTTTCTTTCATCTGTTTCATTGCTTTTTCCTTTTTTCCATTTATTTATTTATTTATTTATTTATTTATTTATTTATTTATTGTTGAGAAGGGTTTTATTTATTGATTTATTAAATTTAATTTTACATATCAGCCACTGAGTCCCTTGTTCTCCCCCCTCCCTCCCACAACTCCCCAGCCCCCACCTCCACCTTCCCCCTAGCCCACCCCCCATTCCCATCTCTTCCAGGGCAGAGACTCCCCTGAGGATTGAGTTCAACCTGGTAGATTCAGTCCAGGCAGGTCCAGTTCCCTCCTCCCAGGCTGAGCCAAGTATCCCTGTATAAGCCCCAGATTCCAAATTACCAGTTCATGCACTGAGGACAGGACCCGGTCCCACTGTCTGGATGCCTCCCAAGCAGATCAAGCTAATCAACTGTCTTATTTATCCAGAGGGCCTGATCCAGTTGGGGGCTCCATTCTCCATTGCTTTTTCATGATTTTCTTTCAGGGCTTTATTGTTTTCTTCCAGGGCTTTATTGTTTTCTGGACACACACACACACACACACACACACACACACACACACACACATATATATATATATATATATATATATGAACGTGTAATCTTTGACATAACTGAAAACTGCTGTATACATAATGAGGTGATTATGTGTGTACATTTTTTGCATTGACCTTTTGAAACTTAAAGGCCTTTTAATATTTTTACTAGTAGAATTTGTTTCTATATTAGTATCCATCATTTGTCTGTATCTTTTCTGCTATGTGTGGGAATGTTAGAGTGTTTTCCATGAGTGTTGATATGGTAATTTTTCGTGTGATTGTGGTAAATTTCCTTTCTTTATCTTTGTTTTGCTCTGCTTGTTTGTTTTTGGAGACAGGGTTTTTCTGTGTAGCATTGAATGTACAGGAATTCACTCTGTACCCCAGGCTGGCTGAACTCAGAAATCCACCTGCCTCTCCTTTTGACTTCTGGGATTGAAGGCATGTGCCACCACCACCTGGGTTAGTTTAAAAATGTTAATGTTAGCCTCATAGACTAACTGCATCATCTCCATCATTCTGTGCTTCATCTGGAATGGAAAAGGTATTTATGACTATAGACCACCTTTGTATAGACTTATGTCTCTATTTATTGCAAAGCTCAGGAAACTACCAGCATTTTTCTCTTTAATTAATAAATATTTCAGTTTATTATTGTAAGAAGCCCCCTGCTTTCTTTCCTGTACTGCTTAGATCCCAAAGAAATTTGATTTTTCCAGTGACATGCAGCAGGATAGGAGACTGAGGAAACACAAAGATCTCCTTATATAAGATATATCTAGCAGATAATTATCTTCTCCTTCAGAAATTGCTGCTTTGGCTTTAAATCATAGAAACTGTTATTAATATAAAGCAATGGAGATAAAGTGTATGATATGTGATCTTGATTCATGTTTTAAATTGTTGATTTCCTTTGCTTTATATTTTAAAAATAAATTTATGTTTTATGTTGGAGATTATAATTTAATTACCTCATTTCCTTCTGCCTACAAAACACACATTATAATCTTTCTTTGTTCCTTTTAAATCCATGTTCCTTTTAAATCCTTGTTATAATATCTTGGCAGTCTTAGATAAACATAAACACACAAACACACACACACACACACATTGCTAAATTTTAAATACAAAATTGTGTATGTGCTTTGAGTTTAGAAACAGAATTTTTTTGGTATGCACTTGTTCTTTAAGCTTTAGAAATATTCTACCTTTTTTATCTTTTGACTATTCGTAAGACCAGCTAAATGATAATCCATGTAATTTTTGTTACCTAAACTTATCTCAAATATTTCTCTGTATTTGTGTGTATGTGCATGTGTGTTTGTAAAAGTGTATATTTGGTGTGTTTTGTTATGTGTTTTTTTGTTTGTGTTTGGGCTTTATGAAGAAATGAGGTGTGACCTCTGAGGGAAGAAGAAACTGGTACATCAGAAGCAAGGCCAGTTTAGCTGTACAGTGTGTTAGGTTGTAACTGTACACTTGACAACGTCCCCTGTTTGAAATCACACCTTCAATGAAGGATTCTTTTTTCATATTGCTGAGTACTGTGCTTACCTTGCCAAAGTTCCTAGGTTGTAGAATTATCATGAGGTGGGAGTAGGGAAGGAAATGGTAAAGAACAAAAAATGACTACAGTTACTGAAGATGTGGCTCAGGTATAAAACTTGAATGAACACATGGATTTTTTGGAAACTCTGCAGCACTTGAATAGTCAATATAAGATAAAAAATCATTTTCCTTGTCTAAAGGAGACTTTCCAATTTTTCTGGCCTTGTGACTCTAATTCTAAGATAGCTAAAACATGGAAGCCATTGTGAATTTGTCTAGTTCATAGCCAATTTCTAGAAAAGCATCTTTCAGTAACAATGGAAGGAATAGAATGGTGAGAATAAATGGGTGGTATATTGTTATGTGAGGAGTTCACTGCATTTTAAATGCTTACTCCTTCTTTCTAACAACTCTAACCATGCCATCATTTCTTAAGTCTGAATGTGAAATACGTTATTTCCTTCATGCCACCTATGGTGATATTTTATTTGTATTCAAATGTTATTTGTATGTTAATAACTAAAGTTGCCCGGGGTTCAGAGCTATTAGCAAGCCATAGGAAAGCAGGGCAGTGGTGGCATACGTTTGTAATCCCAGCACTTGGTAGGCAGAGCTAGGTAAGTCTCTGTGTGTTCAGGGATACAGCCAGTATTGGATATACATGCCTTTAATCTCAATACCAATCATAGAAAACCTGGAGGTCTATACAGACAAGGCGGTCATGTGCATGGGTTTACAACCAATGAGAAGGCAGAACAGAAACACTATAAAAAGATAGACACACAAGAAGTGGTTCCGGTTCGGAGAGGTAGGACCACCACAGGAGGAAGGGTAAGGTTTTAGCTCTTAGTTCTGACCTCTTGGCTTTCTTCTTTGCATTGGTTCTGTGTTTCTTATTTAATAAGACGGTTGGTTACATCTACACCACCTTCTTTGTTTTCTGTTCCATCATGCACTGAGTTGAGATTTTGTACATTTGCTTTCATTTCCTAGGTGCTGTGACATAAATAATCAGCATCCCAATATAAATACATCTAATTAAAGAAAAAATGAAGTTGAGAAAAATATGTCAAAGAAAAACATATTCCTTGGAGCAGTGGTGTTTAAATACTGAATCTTTCTTCTGTGGCTGACATCTTTGATATTCGCTTCTGACATAGTATGTAAACTTTATTAAATAGGAAAATTGAAGGTGATGGCTGTTTGGGATAATGCTTTTGTACACTGGTTCAATAAAATGCTGAGTGGCCAGTACCCAGGCAGGAAATATAGGCAGGTCAGCAGAATAGGAGAATGCTTAGAAGACGAAAGCTGAGGCAGGAGACAACAGCAAGATGCCCAAGGAACTACTAGTAATGGGATGCAGGTAAAGCCACAGAACATGTGGCGATGTATAGATTAATAGCTATAGGCTAGTTTAAGATATAAAAGCTAGCTAGCAAAAGGCTTAAGCCATGGCCATGCATTTTTAATTAATATAAGCTGCTGTGTGTTCACTTTGGCTTGAGCAGCTGCCGCTGGAGACAGGAGACACCAACCAGGAAAACCTCAGCTACAGTTGGCTGATTATTTTTTATTTGTTTGCTTGTAGGTGGACAACAAGAGGCGAGGACTCATATTATAAAATAATAAAGAGGACAGCTTAATATCCCAAACCTGAAATGCATGAAAGAATTTATGTAGCAGTTAGAAATTGAGCAACCTTGAAAACAAAACCAAGGAAAATCATTACTCCCCATACAGATACGTAGAAAGGGAAAATCATTGAGTAACATTGTACATATTAGTTGTATTTATGGTTGGGACTGAGAGGATATTATAATAAAAACTTTCAACTATGAAAATTACTAAAAATACAGAAAAGCTTCAATCTAGCTAAACGGTGAAGGAAAGAAAAAAATCTTTCACACTATGGCTTGTTTAGCTGCTTGACAGGGAAACCAGGCTTTAAGCTGTTGATACGAACACACTTAGCAATATATACAAAATAATCAACTTTTACAAGTATTAAAAACCCTCATGAAATGAAAAATATATTCGTCCATCCATGATGGGCAGGTCACATCAGCCATTGGACATATATGGACATCAACAGAGAAGGTTCCCTTGGATGTAATAGATATAGGATAGGTAGGTCTGAGAGTAACAGGAATGAAGAAGCAATATGTGCTTCCTGTGTCACTGACATTGATAGTATGCATTGAAAAGACATAAAAGAAAGACCTAGATATAGCCTGGGTTTCTACACTGGCATGGGATGTAATCAGTTCATTGAGACTCTATTGGTGCTTTCTATTTATAATGTTTGAAATATTTTGGAAAATCTATTTGACTAACTGTAGTGCCTGGTGTGTCTCTAGAGTGCAAATGAAATGTTGAGGGGATGAGAGAAAGGACAAAATGACAAGAAAAGGAAGCCATGAGACTGACTAGAAATCAAAGGTAGGAAGATTTGAGGGAAGACTAAGTTCCCAAGTGAAAAGATATTGAAAATCAACTTTTGTGCTAATAATTTTGTGTCAGGAGTTAAAGACAGTCACAAAGTTCATCCATCATAAAGCATTATAGATGAGGAAAAGTTTATGCCTGGTTTGAGCAAATATCCACTGCTATTTCTTCATTATGCTGTCTGTTCTTCAACATGAACTTCCAATTAATAACCACACATCCCATTTCATTTTTTGAAACAACAAAGAGACCAAAAGTTTCTATACCTATACAGGAAAGAGTTAGTCCTTCCACAAGGAGATGCCTAAAGTTGTTCCTACTGTGGGATGGGTATCTTAAAGGTAGAAAAGTAAACAGTACTTACTTAGTTATTCAAAATAGACAGACTCATGTCTTGGGGTAATTGCATCCTCAACATCACTCTCTGAACTAAGGTAACAGTTGTTTCTCAGATTTTGAAAAACCAAACAGTACAAAATAGGCTAAAGGTGGGGTGAGAGATATAAGTAAAGTGTAAAAGAATTTAAAGGAACAGGAGAGCATCAGGATCCAGATTTCTCAATTCAGTAATGAGTGAGTAAATTAGAAAGAGTTCCATAGAAGAGATCTTGAAGATAGACATTGTCTGAGTCAAGGAGAATGAACATGGATATTGTACATCCACTTAATTCAATGCCTCATATTTTTTTATTTGTATATAACATGTATAAGTGGAATAAACAAATGATGCTAATACACCAGAACTACCTATACTTTAGAAAACCTGAACTTTTTTTGCGTAATTTCTCATTAGTTGTGAAAGGTATGATCCTTTATCAGAACAAGTGACAATGGATTCTTGCACTGATTCACTAAGTTTAGCATCCCCACAGGTCTAATGCTATTTATATTATTTTGGCTCAGGAATTTGCTTCAGTGTTCTACCTATTTCCTATACAATACTTTTTTTGTGTGTAGATAGATAGCATAATACTAATTGTTGACTGTATTCCGTTTGGGATACTCAATTAAGTGTCCTATATATGTGATTGAAGAATTAGGCATGCAAAATTGGTTTAAAATTGGTATAAAGGACATATGATGTTCTCAAATAATTGGAGGCTCTGGTGTAGAGTAAGAAACGAGTGATACCAACCAAGGTAATTAGAATTGTTTACTTTTGCCTGTAAATGTTAAAAAGTACATAAATATAAAACTCAATAAGTTCCTAATCTCCAACTTTTTAAATCGCAATGGATATTTTGAAGAGTAGGCTATGTTCCAAGGGGTTGCTATTCCCATATGCCCAAGAAACTTGTAAATCTATAAACAGTATTGTAATACATATAGGTTGGATTCTAGGATGGAATGAAATTTGTTATTGATCAGAAAGTTGAATGATCTTCATGTGACACTAGGATAATTGAATAAATAAACATAGAAGTGGTCTGAAACATCTCCTCTTGAGCTATAATCTATACTCCCAGAAGGTACTGCTTAGGAATTTGTGAACAATTAAGTACTAAAGCCATTATCATCATTTGTGGATCTTCTGTGTTTAGAATATAGTTTCCACTCAATATGTGTCACCTGGTACAATAATGGTTGTGAAAGGAATCAAAGTACTTACTGTATTAAATGTGTATTCTAGTAGAGCCTCATCTATCTCCTTGAAGTATTTTATCAGTTTAGGTTCTCTCACTTCAGATAACTTGAGCATGTGCCAAGTTGACACCAAATTTTTCAGTACACTATCATGGTCTATTACTATATTCCAAGTCTAGTAATAACAACTACCATTGCTTTATTTTCATTATTTATTTCATTTGTGCTTCTTAGTAAGAAAAATCCTCAAAGTATTTTTGATAATCCTGCTCTAGAAACAGGTTACTATAAAAAATTGTCTCGGGTAGTGTCAGATATTAATGTAAATTCTGGCAAAACCAAAGAATTCATGAGAAATAAGGTACTAGAATGAATTGAAGAGCTTAAGGAACTCGTGAAGGTGTTGTATAGTTCTATCATGAAAGCATATCAGCTGCCATCTTGGGTCAATCACCTGTGACACAGAGAAATAAATAGCATGGCTTGGAATGTGAATGGTTTTCATCCCCCCATTAGATAACAGGGAGCATCAGGAGTCCCTTACTTGATAATCCATATGTCTCTACAAATTGATGTGTACAACTCTACCCTAAGTAAATGTTGCCTTATGATGGGAATGAGTATGTATACAGTCCCAGAAAGTCCTGGGGTGGAGGCTTCTATCTGTGTAGCCATGAGAAAGCCATTGTCCTTGTGGGGTAAGTCTTTCTGTTGAATCCTTTGTGCCAGGGACCATACATAATAGTAGCAGCCAATCAATCACCATTTGTATATAAGTCAATTGAACTCATCTGTTTTCTATATGGATCCTTCATAGAATTCTACATATTTCTATATTATATATAAATATACATTATTGGAAATTATATAAATGATATTATACTTATATTATTATTTATATAATATAATATTATAATATTACATACAAATTATAGAATATATAATATATTTGTAGATGTATGTAGCAAGCCTGGAGATGAAAAAAATATATCACCTAGAATAAACTAAGATTTTCTGTGAATAGGTTTTGATGCTGTGATCAAGTAGTGTTCTGGGAAATGTGTATGTACAGAATTCACATATCCTCTTTTGACCAGTACACCTGCAGAGAATACAATATGATGATTACAGCTGTTGACAGGTTGATTATGATAATTCAGGTCTAATAGGAAATGTGGTAAGGGAATGGTAAACTATAACCCTAGGTTTCTGTGCTTTTCCTTCTCCATTACTTTTTAGAAAAAAAAGGTTATTTTCCTCCGTGGATTGATGTAGATTGTATAAAATTATCTCAAAGAATGGGCAAATGGAACCTCTGATACAAAAATAAGAAAATTTTCTGCAGAAATGGCTTAATATTCTTGAAACTGTTTCCCTTATTGAGAATCATCAAATAATACAGATTCACTTATAGGCCCAACAAACTTACTCATGATCACAGACTATAGTAAACAACATTGGAAATATCACCTTCTATTTTCTAAAACACAGAAACTAAATGTTATTGTGTTTTATGCGATGCGATGTGTGATCCAAAATAAATCTGCAATATTTTTTAGTTTAGCCATTGGAGAATTTTGCTATTTCTGTCATCATCGTCTCCTTGAGGTTGTATGTTGACTGACACTCACTTGATCTTCTGAATTATATAATATCACAAAGGAAAAAATAATTTCTGTTTCATCATATCCTATTCCTAAGTCAATGTCGAATAAACAAGTTTTATCTTGTAATATCTGTAGTGAATATAAGGAGGGCACATATTCTAGGTTGTGACCTAGAATTTTTATTGAAACCACTGTAAACTTTCATTGAAAACTGAGATGTTGTGCTCAGTTTTATTGAGGAACCAATATTTTTAATATATGCATCAAACTGGCATGTGCTGTTTCAACTCCAATTTAAGCTACATCTAAATTTTGATTTTATATCCTCACACTTTATATCAAACACATGTATCTTAAAATTTCATTTGATGTCTCCTTTTCTGGTTTATGATGCCCACCCTACCTTTCTGTGACATGAAATAGACATAGCAACCCAAATTCTAAGAAACATTATTGCACCTTTTCTCTGTCTACCTTTTGGCAATTACTCAAAAGCAAACTCACAGTTAAATACACCAAGTTATATGCAAAGAGTATCTTTTGTTTTGTGCATGTTTTACATAGAAGCTAATGAAGACACATAGATTAACACAGGTAATTTCATTATACTATATTTCATTTCGTATGTGTGAACTGTATATCCATTATTTTGAAACCAAATTATTTTTGAGTCTGAGATGGAATATACAGGGGTTTCCTCAATGCTGATCTTATTTCATTATGTGTAGGGGGATGATAGAGGAACAGCCCAGATACTTGTTCATTTACCAAGATTTACCTCCAACATTCAGAAGGATAAAACTGGAGGAACACAGAGAATAGCATCATAATTATTGAGAAAGAATTACACATTGATCTTTAGAGTGGAAAGCAGAGTAGTCTTTGAGTTGCATTCATTATGTTATTTTTAGCTTTTATGATTAAAATGTGAACAGCCTGGTAGAAGTGTTGGTCAGCAACATGCTCTTTGGAAATTTGTAAACCTAGGATTTTTTTTAGAATGCATATATTCAAATCCAGACATTCTGGTATAAATCTACAGTCTGAATTTTATGTGAGACTTGTGCTAATAGAATGTTATCTGGCTTTTCTTGGTCAGTTAGGCTAGACTGGTAAATTTCACTCCAAGGAGAAAAACTATCTAAAATCAGAGAGTTGTCATATCATTCTGCATCAAACCAGTATTTGATGGATGTTTAAGCCAAGTTGCACTCACATATTTCCAACCAATGGAATTAAATGCATAATTCTTGTCTTTATCATGCTGTCGAAAATACAGTAAACTGAGCTGTCGAAAATCCAGTAAACTGAGTGGCAGGACTCACGAAGTTCAACCTTTATTAGGTTAGCTATTAGAATTTACGTAGATTACAGAGGAGGATAGTTAGGTTTTATTTCAGGGAAACTTGCCATACAAGATTACGCATGTTCCAGTAGATGGCTCCATATTGATGCACACCTGGCTGCCATAAATAAGCTCAGTTTTTATTAAAGGTAGAAAAAGAATGAATGCTTCAGATGGAATAGTGATATTTGTGATAAATTGAAATTCTAATTCGGAAAATATGCTAGGTTTTTCCAAAAGAAAATATTCGTATGTTAATTTTAACAAAAAATAGTGAATATGAATTGAAGCTATGAAAAAAATGAAGAACATTTGCATATAGACCAATGATCAAACACATATAAAGACTTACCTAACAACACACTGAATTGTTGAGGACATAAATATATTTTAAGCTTTTCTTTTCTTAGTCATCCAGGCATTTTACATTCCACTTTTAGCTTCCCAACCTATCCTATGCTCCCCAACACTCTTCCCCATTTCTGCTCTCTACCTCCAAATTCCCTCCTTTTCTGTCTCCTTCCAGGAAAGGTCAGGTTTCCTATATGTCACCAACAATACTGAGAAACATTAGGTGACTGACCAGGCTGCCAGTTGTCTCAGTCTACTCTTGCAAGATTCACGAAGTTGGTTACATCCATCTACCATTTCTCAGGTACCATTATATTCCTTCTCAGTTGTTTGATGGGATTGAATACTAGAAGTTACAGTTACAACTTAGTATATCTATCTATCTATCTATCTATCTATCTATCTATCTATCTATCTATCTATCTATCTACTTATCTATCTAATCTCTTAGATAGAACATATTAAGTTTTAGATTCAGGTTCTTTAGGATAGGACACCTTTTGAATGATCTTTGTAACATACCATTTACCTATGTTCTAGACTTCTCTGGATTTTAGCATGTGTTTCTTGCTTGATATTGTTCGCATTGGTTGTAGTTCCATCTTATCTAGGTCATTATTCCTTGTTACTCCTGGACAATATTTGATAACCATTCCTTTGTATATAAACTTGTATTAAGTTAGAACCTTCTTATTTAGACAAAAAGGGGGAGATATAGTGGGTAGCCATTCCAGCTTTGGTCTGGAAGTTCGAAACCCCATTGAGGCTTCAGTAAATATCATGCCTACAAGGCGGGGCCAAGGGAAGGCCCTGAAGACCCAAGATCAGGACACGCTGCACTCTCTTGCTTCCTGGACCTGGACGCTAGAGGTAGACCAAGAGGAGTTCTCCAGAGAACACTGGCAGACTGAGCTCCATCTTTTCCAGAACCCACCACCTACCTATCCCTTTATTTGTAAGTTACTCTCTAAATAAATCTTGCTTTTAACTATGTGGAGTGGCCTTAATAATT